>NC_071354.1:207204910-207429910 GCF_943734655.1 Sabethes cyaneus | reverse complement strand
GCTTTTACAGGGTTTTTGTTGTACTTTTAGGTAGGAGTTGATTGATCTGCCACCATTTGCCACATTGGGAAATATTTAAGCTCAAAGAAGTACTATTTTTCACCAAAAAAGCTCAAAATCTCCGAAACATTAGAAAAATAACATATAATAATGTTCTACAGAAACGTTGATTTTAGCCAGATAAACAACTTTCTATAACACTATGAACACGTCAAAATTGACCAGAATAAGTCAGGGTTTAAAAACTATTTTAAAGGGTTTGTCCACGAATAACGCTTCATAGATAATTTCCATGAAGAGATACAAGTATGGTGTCTTTGACAAAGTTGTTTGTATTAATATTTACTACAACTTTGCCGGAAGTACCACACCTGTATCTCGAATATATGAGAAAATAAATTTCGTATCTCACTTTTAAGGGAATCAATCACCCAAAGATTTCTCTCACAAGAAGGGGCTTATTATACCAAGAAATGTTCTTAAAGACACTACATGCGAAAAACTTCACGTTTTGGCGCAATATCACACGATCACGTATTTCGCTGTTTGAACCACTGTGCATCGCCATAATTTAATAAAACTTTTCGCTATTCGCTTAGACCAGCGTCTTACCTCGAGGCCGAAGATACATCCGTGAGCAGCAAATTAGCAGCAGAATATTTAATGAATTTTAAGTAATTTCGTTGGTTTGCAGCATGTGCGCATTTAATTTTATCGTGCATGTTAATATGATAGGTGGATAACAACAACGCGCCACTGAAATTTTGCAATTTCCGAAAACTGGCTGTTTTAACAAAATAAATATATTCAGTTTTAGCAAGTCTCAATTTCTAACGAAATCATTTTAGTTGCTTCCTGTGACAGGAAAACCGATTGATAAAAAGTTTCTTTCTGCAAAACACTTTGCTTTGATGAATTTTTGTGTGCGAGCTAAAACAAAATACTAGAACATATGACTAGACAATATGGCTTCGCATAAAAAAATGATTTTGGTGTTGAACTTCAGTATTCTTCCGAATAGCAGCAAAAAAACTGTTTATTCAGGATGTTATCGTTTAAATTGCTCTATAAAACTAACAGATTTCTTGCGGTTTGACAAGCAACAGTGATAGGATCAATTTTGATTGGTGTGCCATTTTGTATTGCTTCGCAACACTTATGGTAACAATAAAAAGAAGAAAAACAAAAAGTTATTTATATCCTTTAATTCTACTACTGTGTATTAAATGTGTAAATTAAAGGATATAAATAACTTTTTGTTTTTCTTCTTTTTATTGTTTCAGGTATTCTACTAAGACGCTCAAATAAACATTAGTTAATTTGACTTAGGGTAAGTTTATAAGAGACGTGGACCACAATAAATTTGCTTTATTATCAGTTTTATTATGGTTTTCTAGCTAGCTATAAGTGTGTTTGGACTCGTATCCTCTTGGTATTGCGCAATACCACAATAAAACCAGAGGTAATAATCAATACCGCAATAGAGTCTTTATAACATTCAAGTAAAATCAAATGGCTTTAGAATTGTTACTTGGGATATCGTTGTTTATAAAATAAACGAAAAAAATATTTGAGTAATTCTCGCCGAAACGGGCCACTACTGACATGAGGTCTTCAAATATTGGAACTTTTCCGCTTAATAGGGTTGAAAATGGTTAAAAAATAAGAATTACACTTTTATTACCTCGAAATAGTCGACCCCTCGTTCACCAAGGGGCGTAACAGTTTCAAAAAAAGTTGAATTTTGAGCAAACCTTAAGATCTACATCATGTGATATTTCATAAATTTACCATAAAACAACTAACAAATGGCCCAGTTCTGTAAAGAAGAAGAACAGGGCTTTCAAATGGAGCAAAAAATTTTTGGCGGCCATCTTGGATTTGCTCGCCACACTGGAGTTTATCAAAAAATTGCCGTTTTCACCGTGAGCCCCCCTTTCCGATGGTGGTCTTAACGGGAAATTAGCAAGCATTGACTTTTCGTCGGAGAGCCCAATTACGGAAGCAGTTTTTGGGCCCAAAAGCGGGGTTCTGGTTGTAAAAATGTAAATACTGCATTCTTCTTGCCAATCTGAACACAGCAAATATATTTTTATAAACAAAATTTTTGTTTCAAACAAAATAACTGCTTTGAAATTGGCAGAATCGTTGACTGCTAATTTCACCTTAAAATTAGAATCGGTTGGAGGGATTATGGCGAAAACGGCGATTTTTTGATAAAATTCAACATGACGGCCAAATCCAAGATGACCGTCGATCGATTTTTCCCTTCCTTTATAAGCTCTCCCAAGTAACAATTTGGATTTTATTAAACTCTTATGAGGGCATTGAAGACCAAAATTGGTCATGACCGCCATAAAAGAATAAAACTCACTTTGTTGCTTGGGCTATCTCTCCCCGAGCAGGAGCGAAGAGCAAAATGATATCAAAATGTGTTATGGAAATTGAATAACTCGTATCAAAATTTGGTCTTGTTTTGGCTGTCATAGTTGGTAAAATAACAAAAAATAATATCAAAATTTTGCTCCTTTAAGGCCAAAAGAATAACTACTTGTGTTATTTGAATAACAAAGCAATAAGAGAGCGTATTCAGAGTTTAGAATAACATATTTTAGTATTATAGAGGTATTGAATAACAAATGCAGTAGCATATGAGATATTAAAAAATCATTTCAGAAATATTTATAATCTAAACCCTCTTTAATCAATAAAAAATTTTTTATGAAATATATCGAATCATAGGTCGAATCGAGTTAAGGTCAAAATATGATATGATAACAAAATCAGTTATTAAACTCATTTTACAACCACTGTTTAAAATATCTGCTCAATAACAAAATATGTTATCAATGTATCTCCATATCTATTAAATTACAAAATATAGCATTACAACACAGTTTGATATTGTTTTTATATTATTTTGCTCTTCGCTCCTGCTCGGACCCTCTTTACATAACCGTGTCGTTTGCAGCTTGTTCCATAGCAAGTTTTGGAAATATCACAATAAATTATTGAAAATTGTGAACCTTTCTACAAATAATTGGTTGTTTTATTCAGTTAATACTATTGCACACCTAATTTTATGAATGTTGCTTGTAGCATTTTTTCTCAGCTTTCCAATGGTGGTCTTAAAATGAAAATCGGCTGGGGGCTCGTGGTGAAAACGGCGATATTTTGATAAAATCAAATCTGGTGACCAAATCCAAGATGGCCTCCAAAATTTTTTTTACTCCATTTGAAAGCCCTGTTCTTCTTCTTTACAGAACCGGGCCATTTGTTAGTTGTTTCATGGCTAATTAATGAAATATCACATGATATACATCTCAAGGTTTGCTCAAAATTCAACTTTTTTTTAAGCTGTTAGGCCCCTTGGCGAACGAGGCGTCCACTATTTCGAGGTATCAAAAGTGTAATTCTTATTTTGAGACCATTTTCAACAAATTAAGTGCAAAAGTTCCAATATTTGAAGACCTCGTGTTAGTAGTGGCCCCGTTTCAGCGAGAATTACTCATTTGTGGAAAATCAGTAGTAATCATCTCGGTCAGTTTAGTGTGCACATACCAGTATTCCAGAAATTGCTATTGCTCAGAAATCCGATTTCTTTGTCGAGTTATTGATACCACAGGATTTCAACTGCAGGATTCTCGCAAACTAAGCTAACATTTTCAGTTGAATCAATATAGTTTGCCGTCCAAGAGTGATGTGATATAAAACTTGGACGTTCTACAGGAATTTATTTATATTTATTATGCAGAACAAAAATCGATAGTTAAGTGTCTATTATAGAAAACATCCTAATTATAGAAAGCTGATATGTTACTGAAAATAGTTCACCCACTAAGTGCTTCCGAAACCGAACACCCAAAACTGTACGGAAAATAACGCTTGCATGAACAGCTTCAGAAACCGAGCACCCGAAGCAGTACGCAATACATCCATCCTGTGCAGCATAGCTCAACTCAACGTCACGATAAAGTTAATCCTCTAAACTCGTTTAGCTTCGTTAGATGACGTAAAATTGCCACGTTTTCTATCAATTATATTCTATTTCAAGCCCCTGACAATGGAGTGCTTTGTCGTTTCGCCAAAAAAAGCTCTCCTCTCACTGCAGCCGGCCCCCGTTTAGCCTACCACACTGCTGGGAAGCTTATAATCTGCTGCTAGTCCTATTCAGTACACTGCACGAGGCTGGCCGTTATATCGGAACAAGCGGATTTGTCGACGTACAGGCCTTTGCTGATCCCGGCAGTATAGACCACTACCGATGTCGCTAACTACACTGCCCGACGGCCGACTCCGCCTGCACTCCGCCGGCCGCCGCCATCATTGCAACTCGTAAAATGAAATATATTATATGATATATGAGAGGAAATTGTTCCGAGAGACGGCTCTTCCCTTCCCTGTCCCTGTCGGTCGTCGCTGGATTTGTGCGACTACACGACCGTAACTAACTTGTTGGAAAAGCACTGCACTGGGCAGGGTCGGGGCTAAACTGGAAAGCTGGCATAACGACGAAAAAACTCGAAAATATGACCTCAACTGCCCATAACACTCAGAAATAAATTGCTCTTACAGTTGACTTGTTTCCCCCGAACTAGGGATGTTCCGGTTTTCCGGAATCGGAGAACCGATTATTTCCATAGATTATAGCAAAGTTGGTCCAATAATGTTCCGTTCTATTTGACATGCTGCGAAAGTTTGCGGCTTTATTAGCCTTTTGATGGTATTTAACTGCGAAAGGTGATTCAGTAGCCGAAAATTTCCGCTCGTTACATTCTTTTCCTCAATTGAAATTGCCAGTGCTTTGTAAAACTGTTACATCCTTTCCGATGGGTTCAACCGCTCCACGATTCCGCACGACTACAATGGGAATATATGAATCTAATTTCATTTTCATGCCACCGCCGGAACAACCACGGTCTCGGCTTCGGTGACCATCGTATCGTCAACATCGCGGTGCGGCCAAAGAAATCAACGACCGGTCGGTAGCCAGCCAGCCAGTCAACGACAAACGACAAATGCCACTCGAAGTGCGCTTTTCCACTACCGACCGACCGACTGACCGACCAACCGAGGTCCATTGCCATGTGTGTGCCTTTTCTAGTTCGGAATGGTTCGCTAAACGGTACGGCATACGGTTAAGGGAAAAGGTACATGCTGCATAGCTTCCCGCTCTGATTTTAGTGCCCCGGGTGACGGCTGCCAGGAATCATAAACGACATTCGCGTGTTCGTTTCGGTTGCAGTGGTTTTCATCGGCGACAACAATCACGACGACGACGTGGATTGGATGTCGACCGGTCAAATGTTTATACGTCAAATGCAGCAGCCGATTGCCGCCCCGGTGTCCAGCAGTCAACAGTCTGTGCTGACGACGCGACGTCAGTTCGATCGTTCCACAGGATATGTTTTCATATGGTCGGGACAATACGCGAGCGGCAATGGGCGACCGACCATGCAGTTGGACTGGAACCGGATTCACTTCATATTTCAAAATTTAAATGGAGGATATCAACAATTGGATCGAACAATATGTCGATTTTTTGATCATCCAGACCAATTGGGCCATCGGAATTAGACGATATTGCCCAGTTAATGATGACGATGATGATGATGATGATGATGATGATGATGATGATGATGATGATGATGATGATGATGATGATGATGATGATGATGATGATGATGATGATGATGATGATGATGATGATGATGATGATGATGATGATGATGATGATGATGATGATGATGATGATGATGATGATGATGATGATGATGATGATGATGATGATGATCGGTAACATCGGTTGTAGAAGAGCGGTAGTTTAGCAATCTGGCATTCTGGCATACTTCCCAAGCACAGATATCGAGTTGGTATTGGTTTAAACGTCGCAAAGAATCTTTGACCTGTTGAGACGGAGAGTTTCTGTCACTTTTTTGCAAAAAACGCGTTCAAACTTTGACGATGTTGCGAATTAAAGGCGTTCTTCATTTGGGCCAACGCGTGGAAGATGTTCCGATCGATTGATGCAAAAATATTTAAAATCGATCGGGAAGCCATTAAGCTATTAGCGTTCAAAACCTGACCATTTGTAGATAAAAGTTTTTTGGGATGACACCCTATCTATCCAAACCTTGCCATAAGACGTAGTTCTACGTCAAAAGTGGCAAGAGTGGCATTTGAAATTATGGTCACCTGCCTGAGTCTTCACCTGTGAGTTTCACAATTCCTCTGTAATAGATCCCTCCTGGACTCTTCCTCCTGGATCGTCGTCATCGTCAGCAGCCTAAAGCCAGGTTGGCTCGTGCCCACAGTAGCCTACCAACTTTCTCTAGATGTACGATGGGAATCTCTTCAATTGCTGACCTAATAAGAGTTTTGTACATTATCAGTTTCGCACGTCGGCGTATGCTTCTTAATCGTAACGTTTTGCAAAGGACAAAGTAGGCCAGATTTTCCGCTTGAATGCGCCGCTGGATCTCCTTACTAGTGTTGTTGTCCGCGGTCACCAGCGATCCCGAATACACGAATTCATCTACCACTCTTAGTTCGTCGCCGTCAACGGTCCGTGGGAGACACGCGTTTGTTTCCTTTGAGCATCTCCCGTTCATGTATTTGGTCTTTGATGCATTTATTTTTAACCCGATCATAGCTTGCCTCCACCGACGCAAGCGTCCTGGCCATGATATTAAAATAATCTTGTTACTTTGTATCAATCCTCGCCGCGTCTCGAAAGAACTCGAGTGTGTCCCCGAGATGAGCACGGAACACATCACTCGATCAAATGTAGTTCTGATCAGTCGCGTTAGATAATCCAGGAAACCGTGTTCGTGCATTATAAGCTATGGTCTCGACCGACCGTATCTCAAGCTGCTTTCACGGTGTTCAAAATACCGTTATTAAAAAATAAAATAGGCCATTAAAACGGAAAATGCCAGTTGGTTTGTATTGGCATCCTACATCTCTAAGCCAATTTTTAAAAAAATCGATCAATGAATTGCGACACCTCAAATTACGCCAGACTTTAAAAACTAGATCACTGACAATCAAATCAATAACCTAGCACCACGTTGGTTATATCTGGACAAGTTCCGGGGGCTTCCGGGAATACCCAGACAAGTGGCCAATTTCATCCATGAACAAAAACCTATCGTGCGATACCTTAAATGACACTAGCATTCTATAACTAGATCAATGGAAGCCAAATCTGATCTGGGAGTGCCCGGAACTTGTCCATATATAACCAACGTGGTGCTAGGATGTGACTGTCAGTGATCTAATTTTTAAATTCTGGTGTAATTTGAGGTGCCGCATAGTAAGTATTTGTTCATGTTCGATACTGGCTATTTCCCACAGCGATAACTTTATCCGGAACATTTCCGGCTAGTCCCAATACAGTGTAAAACTCCTAAAAATGGTCGGCAATGGGCATATGTTGCATAAAAAATCAATACCGGTTGTGACGTTCATTTTGAAAGTGTCATTGAAGATTTTCATTTACTTTATATGAGCAATCTGCCCTTTAAAACTTCGAAAGGGCGTAACTCAAAAATTCATTGATCGATTTTTTTAAAAATTGGCTGAGAGGTGTAGGATGGCAATACAAACCAACTGGCATTTTCCGTTTAAATGGCCTATTTTATTTTTTAATAACGGTATTTTGAACACCGTGGCTTTGAAATCAATACAGATTTGGTATGTAGGCACGTTGTACTTCTAATATTTCTGCCGGGTAGAAAAAATCGGTTCCATAGTTACGCGAGCACCGATGAAGCCCGCTTGGTAAATTACAAAGTGAACTTATAATGAATAACGCAGTTCTATTAGCACAATTTCCTATTTTTTTGCTTCAATTCAAACCCATCACGGCGATGGGTAAAATTACTGATATCTTCTGATAGTTACCAGTAACGTACTGGAAACTACTGATGGTTATTAGTGACGATTTTTAATGAAAGTTTCCGTCCCTAACATACTGAGAAGAGGTGGGGCGTGCTCGTAACATGCCTAGTATTGCGTGCCTTCCATATAGAAATCGTTCACTCGCTCACTATCAGCTCTTATATTATGACCATAGATAGCTACAGCGATCGAGGAATGAATTTCGTTGGAGAAGCAAAACGAAAGCTGAGCAAAGCTCTTCGCGACATGGATCAAGAAAAGTTATTGGAGGAGTTGGTGACACCGACCACAAAGTGGACTTTTTACCGCCGAGTAGCCCTCACATAGGGGGAAGTTGGGAGAGGTTAATACAATCCGTCAAAAAGACGCTGTACAACATGAAACTTTCTAGATTGCCGCCGGATGAAGTACTGTGGAATAAACTTTTGGAGGTGGAGAGCGTTATCAACTCGCGCCCCTCACATGTGTGCCTATCGAGGACAGCGAGAGTGGAACGTTGACTCCCAATCATATTTTGTTGGGTTCAAAGCCTCTTGTGCCATACACCGAGAGCCACGCTACGCTAACCTGGAATACCTGGAAGACTTCATAAGTCTACGCCAACCTTTTCTTTAAAGGGGGGCTAGGCGACTTCCTGTCGACCACAAGCCGCCGGACCAAGCGGTATTATCTGATTAAGCCGATCGAGATCGGTGACGTGGTGATAATAGTGGATACGAATCTCCCTCGAATCTCGTGGTACAAGAGTCGAGTGGTAGAGGTCAACTGTAAGAACGGTCAAGTACGTAGTGCAACAGTGAAAATTCCAGCCAATATCTGCGAGCGACCTGCGATGAAACTAGCGGTTCTGGATGTCCAACGTACTAAGGCGGAGTGTTACGCAATCTGCGAAATACGTCTGGGATGTCAACCAACTCCGAGCGGGAATCGGCAGCACTGGCAAGGTTGTTTAGAATGCCAAACCCAAACCCAATCCCAATCCCAATCCCAATCCCAATCCCAATCCCAATCCCAATCCCAATCCCAATCCCAATCCCAATCCCAATCCCAATCCCAATCCCAATCCCAATCCCAATCCCAATCCCAATCCCAATCCCAATCCCAATCCCAATCCCAATCCCAATCCCAATCCCAATCCCAATCCCAATCCCAATCCCAATCCCAATCCCAATCCCAATCCCAATCCCAATCCCAATCCCAATCCCAATCCCAATCCCAATCCCAATCTCAATCCCAATCTCAATCTCAATCCCAATCCCATTCCCAATCCCATTCCCATTCCCAATCCCAATCCCAATCCCAATCCCAATCCCAATCCCAATCCCAATCCCAATCCCAATCCCAATCCCAATCCCAATCCCAATCCCAATCCCAATCCCAATCCCAATCCCAATCCCAATCCCAATCCCAATCCCAATCCCAATCCCAATCCCAATCCCAATCCCAATCCCAATCCCAATCCCAATCCCAATCCCAATCCCAATCCCAATCCCAATCCCAATCCCAATCCCAATCCCAATCCCAATCCCAATCCCAATCCCAATCCCAATCCCAATCCCAATCCCAATCCCAATCCCAATCCCAATCCCAATCCCAATCCCAATCCCAATCCCAATCCCAATCCCAATCCCAATCCCAATCCCAATCCCAATCCCAATCCCAATCCCAATCCCAATCCCAATCCCAATCCCAATCCCAATCCCAATCCCAATCCCAATCCCAATCCCAATCCCAATCCCAATCCCAATCCCAATCCCAATCCCAATCCCAATCCCAATCCCAATCCCAATCCCAATCCCAATCCCAATCCCAATCCCAATCCCAATCCCAATCCCAATCCCAATCCCAATCCCAATCCCAATCCCAATCCCAATCCCAATCCCAATCCCAATCCCAATCCCAATCCCAATCCCAATCCCAATCCCAATCCCAATCCCAATCCCAATCCCAATCCCAATCCCAATCCCAATCCCAATCCCAATCCCAATCCCAATCCCAATCCCAATCCCAATCCCAATCCCAATCCCAATCCCAATCCCAATCCCAATCCCAATCCCAATCCCAATCCCAATCCCAATCCCAATCCCAATCCCAATCCCAATCCCAATCCCAATCCCAATCCCAATCCCAATCCCAATCCCAATCCCAATCCCAATCCCAATCCCAATCCCAATCCCAATCCCAATCCCAATCCCAATCCCAATCCCAATCCCAATCCCAATCCCAATCCCAATCCCAATCCCAATCCCAATCCCAATCCCAATCCCAATCCCAATCCCAATCCCAATCCCAATCCCAATCCCAATCCCAATCCCAATCCCAATCCCAATCCCAATCCCAATCCCAATCCCAATCCCAATCCCAATCCCAATCCCAATCCCAATCCCAATCCCAATCCCAATCCCAATCCCAATCCCAATCCCAATCCCAATCCCAATCCCAATCCCAATCCCAATCCCAATCCCAATCCCAATCCCAATCCCAATCCCAATCCCAATCCCAATCCCAATCCCAATCCCAATCCCAATCCCAATCCCAATCCCAATCCCAATCCCAATCCCAATCCCAATCCCAATCCCAATCCCAATCCCAATCCCAATCCCAATCCCAATCCCAATCCCAATCCCAATCCCAATCCCAATCCCAATCCCAATCCCAATCCCAATCCCAATCCCAATCCCAATCCCAATCCCAATCCCAATCCCAATCCCAGTCCCGAACCCGGGGATTATTTGAGCAGCTTTGAAATTTGTTGGCAAATTTGATTCTAATCAGGTGCAAACATTCAAAAAAACGATATGCTGCTCTATCAGTAACAACAACCGTGTTTTTGCTATCCATCATTGTACAACATGCACACTACTGGTGTGGGTAATTTTGACGTAAGAATACGGCTCTTAGGAAGGTAGCTGGTACAGGAGGTAATTCCAAAATTCGAAAAATGTGAGCGTCACAAAAAAATGAAAGATTTTCAGCGCTAATAACTCTGCCGAATATGAATGGATTTTGATAGTTTGAATACCATTCGATTCATAATAAATGCAGCAATTATGTGGTTCTATTACAATTTGCATTCTAAATTATACTAAATAGCGAAAATTAACGAAAAGTATCAAGATCAAATTTCCCCACGCTTTTTCTACGTCATTACCTTGCTTCATATGCAGAGACGACAGTTAAGCTCACCATCTGTTTAGTGTGGTTTTCTTTTGAAAACAAAATCAGAGGGGTTGTGTACAAGACACGACCGCATAGGGGATGCAGGACTACGTAAGTCTCTTTGTAGTAATAGTAGCATGTAATCATTCGATTCTTCATGTATATATGCTACATGCGTTGTGTGTAACATTTATCAAAGTAGTAACATTGTATACGTTCAATTCTCAAGAGATTTCAGAGTTATTTATATGTGCATTTGGAAACAATTTAACAAAATCTGGAACACAAACTATTGCTTTCCTGTTACTTTACAGAAATTAAAGATTGTTTTTATTACCAATCGTTCCCCCACGATGAAGGGTTTTATCAATTCAATCCCAAATCTATACCTATAAAGAAGGATTTCTGTCTGTCTGTCTGTCTGTCTGTCTGTCTGTCTGTCCTGTGTTCCTTATAGAATCAAAAACTTCTGAACCAATCGGCGTGAAAATTTGCATGTAGAGGTTTTTGGGGCCAGGAAAGGTTTTAGTGATGGTTAGAGACCCCTCCCCCCACTAAGAGGGGGGGCTCCCATACAAATGAAACACAAATTTCTGCATAACTCGAGAACTAATCAAGCAAATAGAACCAAATTTGGCATGTGGGTGTTTTCGGTGACAAGAATTTATTCTAGGGTAATTTGAGACCCCTCCCCTCTTTATAAGGGGAATTATAACTCCTCTCCCCTTTAAGAGGGGGGGTTTCCATACAAATTTCCTCATAACTCGAGAACTAATCAAGCAAATGGAACCAAATTTGGCATGTGAAAGTTTTCGAGGGCAAGAAAATTTTCTATGTTGAATTAGGACCCCTCCTCACTTTAAGAGGGGGGGCTCCTGTACAAATGAAATACCAATTTCCTCATAACTCGAGAACTAATCAAGCAAATAGAACCAAATTTGGCATGTGGGTGTTTTCGGTGACAAGAATTTATTCTATGGTAAATTGAGACCCCTCCCTCTTTATAAGGGGAATTGTAACTCCTCTCCCCTTTAAGAGGGGGGGCTTCCAAACAAATTTCCTCATAACTCGAGAACTAATCTAGCAAATGGAACCAAATTTGGCATGTGAAGGTTTTCGAGGGCAGGAAAATTTTCTACGGTGAATTAGGACCCCTCCCCACTCTAAGAGGGGGGGCTCCTGTACAAATGAAATACAAATTTCCTCCTAACTCGAGAACTAATCAAGCAAATAGAACAACATTTGGCATGTGGGTGTTTTTTTTGGTGACAAGAATTTATTCTATGGTGAATTGAGACCCCTCCCCTCTTTATAAGAGGAATTATAACTCCTCTCCCCTTTAAGAGGGGGGGCTTCCATACAAATTTCCTCATAACTCGAGAACTAATCAAGCAAATGCAACCAAATTTGGCATGTGAAGGTTTTCGAGAGCAAGAAAATTTTCTATGGTGAATTAGGACCCCTCCCCACTTTAAGAGGAGGGGCTCCTGTACAAATGAAATACAAATTTCCTCATAACTCGAGAACTAATCAAGCGAATTGAACCAAATTTGGCATATGTGTGTTTTTGGAGACAATTTTTTTTTCAATGATGAATTGGGACCCCCCCCCCACTTTAGGAGGGGGGGTCCTATACAAACGAAATACAAATTTCCTCATAACTCGAGAACTAATTCAGCAAATGGAACCAAATTTGGCGTGTAGGTGTTTTTGGAGGCAAGATTTTTTTCTGTGATGAACTAGGACCTCTTCCCACATTAGGAGGGGGGGCTCCAATACAAATGAAATACAAATTTCCCCATAACTCGAGAACTAATCAAGCAAATAGAACCAAATTCGGCATGTGGAGGTTTTTGGAAGCAAAAATATTTTCTACGGTGAATTAGGATCCTTCCACACTTCAAGAGGGGGGGCTTCTACACAAATGAAATACAAATTTCCTCATAATTCGAGAACTAATCAAGCAAATGGAACCATATTTGGCATGTGGGTGTTTTTGGAGGCAACCATTTTTCCCATTATGAATTAGGACTTCTTACCTTTTTAGGAGGGGGGGGGGGGCTCCCATTCAAACGAAATACAAATTTGCTCATAACTTTAGAACTAATCAAGCAAATGGAACCAAATTTGGCATGTGAGAGTTTTAGATGGCAGATTTTTTTTTCTGTGGTGTATTACGACCCCTTTCCCTTTTAAGAGGGTGGGCTCCCATACAAATGAAATACAAATTTCCTTATAATTTGAGTACTAATCAAGCAAATGGAACCAAATTTAGCATGTAGGAGATTTTTGAGTCTTGAATTTATTTTATGATAGTTAGAGACCTCTCACCCCTGTGGTAGGGGGATATGGACTCTCATACAAATAAAACAGAAATTTTTGCGAAACTCAAAAACTAATCCAACTCGAGAAATTCGAGACTCTTCCATAAAACATTAATCAATAACAAGACCACAAAAACTATCTATAGTAACACTAGATCATTCAGGACGAGCCGGTCGCGAGTGTTGCCGGTGACCCACCGTCGGGAGCGCCGCCCACTGGGGGGCTTGCAAAACTCGAGATAGTGACAAAGATCATCCGAGATTCATGATTTATGTACAACACTGGTTAATTTGTGGCAATACGAAGTTTGTCGGGTCAGCTAGTTATATTATAATCGAACACTACCGCTGTAGCGCACTTTTCCAACACAGATATCAAATTCGTCTAGGTGTAATCGTCTTGCCATGAAGAATTTGGAATCTGTTTGGACAAGGAACTTTTATAATTTTTCTGGCTCACTTCCCTAACACAGACATCAAATTGGACTAGGTTTAATTACGTTCGTAAGAAATTTGTAGGCACGAGGAAGCTGTCACTCTTTCTGCTGTACTTTCCAAGCAAGGACATCAAAATGGTCTAGGTTTAATCGCGGTGTTAAGAAATCTTGTGGAGTCGAGGAAGCTATGTCAGTTGTTTTGACTTACTTCCCAAGCACAGATCTCAAATTGATATAAGTTTAGATCATCGTAAAGAATCTTCCAACCAATCACGAAGCAAAGATTTCCAGTTGGACAATGCCTCCTTATTTTCAATTTTTCAATACAGCCTGAATTCGTTAATTGGGCCATGACTGCACTCCAGCTGATTCGCTAATTGGGCCGACTGACAGTTGTTCGAAATTTCTAAACTCGAAAATTCCATACAGTTTTGACATTCAAGTTGTCACATAGCCCAATTAGCGAACACTCAATTAACGAACCGCCCAATTAACGAACCACCAATTAACGAAACTTTGCTGTAATACGTACTTTGTAATCAATAGGTTTCTTTATTGGTGTGGATGCGTAGTTTTTCCGTTTATTTGGCGTAAAAATATTTAAAATCGATCTGGAAACCACTAAGCTATTAGCGCTCAAAATCTTTCATATTTTCGTGACGCTCGCATGTTTTGATTTTTTGGAATGACACCCTATCTCAAACTTTGCCGTAAGATGTAGTCTTACGCCAAAAGGAACAAAACTCCCCGTCCCAACAGGTCGAAGATCCTTTACGACGTTCAAACCTATACCAATTTGATAACTGTGCTTGGTAAGTACATCAGAGTGCGAAACCATCCCTTTTCTTCATTCGATTTTATCTTTAAACATTGAATCTAGTCCAATTTGATGTTCTGATAGTGAAACGTCATAGAAAAATGAGTGGTCATCCTTTCGTTTCGTTCTAATTTGTAAGAATTCGAACTGTAATCTTGCACGGAAACAGAGCTGAACGTATGTTTGTGCATATTACGTGGCGCAGTAATTCTCAAAGCGAGGAAAATCAGCGACTGTCTTATCCGAGAATAGTTTTTAAGCCTTCCATTTGCTGCTTTGTGTCAGTTAATCATTTGCAATTCTTTACGTAGTTTCAATTTTATATCTGACTAGTATGCAAATACCAGTTAAGTAGAGTGTCGAAAGGAACTAGTAAGATGCAGAAGACTAATTGATATTTTAACTGGCTGTCCACATGTTTGTTGTAAGACAATTATACTTCAAATCAATCTACCACAATGTATGGGGCTATCAACAATTTCATGGAAATTGGCGAATGCGAATCAGTGTTGTAATTGATAACCCAGAATAGTTATTTATTTTTCCGGTTTAACCGTACTTGTAAGCAAGCTCCTTAAGTAAGCTAACTTCGTCAACTACATACCAGTTTCAAGCCAGTTACAAACTGCTGAACATTTTCAAATTGCCTAGCATTGTCGAGTTGTATGTATCCGCCTTCGTAGTCTTACGTGAACCCCTCGTTCGTACAGACCTCCATCCTTTTTTTTCTTGAGAAAATGCTCTTCTCTATGAACTCCAAAAGGTATATAAAAAATGAGTCGTAAGAGTTGTATGTAAAACTATTTGGGGTGAAATGATCTTATGATATCATTGTTTTTAGGAAAAACATCAATTCGTTGGCATCGTTGGTAGTTCCCAACGTTTCAGACATACGCACCAGTGAAGTTGGACCAAGTTTTCTCTTACTTCCGAAACTCTTCTCGTAAGTAGAGTCGAACTTGGTTTATTGAAATAGCAAAACTGAAGAAAAAGTTTACGATAGCTTCAATGTTAAAAGCTTTCCTCCAATGCCAAGAGCTAAAGATCAAAGTTAGAACTACTAACGTCAATCATCTCGCATGTTTGTAATGCGCTAGTTCTTTTGATAGGATATTAAACAAACAATGGATGCTTCACAAAATAAAAACCAACCGGACGCTAGGTTGAACAACTAAATGATATTTCAATCATGCCGACTTAAACTTGTTTTCCAGCACCATCATTCCGGCGGAGAAAATTAGCATACAACAAAAAATATTACCAATAACTTTCTGCATTCACGCAAACTTTCCTACCCGGTGCTGGTTGATTCAACACGCAATATCGGTGCGCAGTGGTGGTGGTGCCATAGACCCAGCTCCCTGCTGCCTTTCCCAGCAGAATTTTATGAATCCCAGCTCGAAAGTCGAATCATTACTCTGGGAAACTTTCTGACATTCACTCCCCATTTACATTTCAATCATCAAAAATTCGGTTGTATGTTCAAGCGGCTGTAGAAATTACGATTTCTTCGAACTTTCCCATTATTCAAATAATAATTTCGTTCAGCGTCCGCCAGCCAGCCCGTAGTAAGTCAACCCGGGCTAGGAGGAGTGTACAAGCCGAGAGACAGACAGCAAAGCGAGCGGCCAAAGGAAACTGGGAGAGACACAGAAAACACTCACTAATCAGATTTTCTCGTCTGCGTGCTTCGAAAAGGAAATTTCCCTAACAGTACCATATTTCGAGGTGACTTTGAGTTCGCATTTTCCGACCAGGTTGGTTGGCAAAAGTGCGGAGAACAGAAATTAGCTTCCTTTCTAAAATCGACATCAAAAACAGAACATAACCGAATCTTACCTCTGGCGTACGGTGCCAGCATAAGTCGAGGCTAGGTGGGTGCATGCATTAGCTTTCCAACATGACAGGGTGAACGTAAACCGTGAAAGTTACTTGCTGCCTTCTTCGCAACGGTGGTGGTGCAGTCGGTGGTGGGTGGAAAGTAGGAAAACTTCTCTACGAGACGTCAGACCGGGTAGAGCTTTCCCAAACTGTGAACATCAGTCACGAAGGAGAAGTTTTTTCGCTTCATGTGCGCCGCGGCGCGGGTGGTGTCCTCGAAGTCGTCGTCGTTGTCATCGCCGTTGTCCGTTGGGAAAATATTTATTCATAGCTCGACCCGTCGATTTTTCACGCTCTTCACCATGTATACTGTGGAGATTGGTGGTGACGGCGACGGCGGGTTGGATGTAGTTTGGATCACGTTCTTTACAAGGATGCAATTGCAACCATTCCCCGAGAGTTGGGGTGATTTTATAATCTGATTTCACCGCGAAAAGGCAATCGGGGGTTGCAGATTTTTGTTACTGTTTTGTGATGCTGTGCTTTTTTGTGCTACTTGAACTTACTTACTTGAAAGTCAACAACATTTCAAGACGTTTTTGCTTGCAATGTTTGGCACGTGAAATCAGAAGCGGACACATCCACTATGAAAATAATTTCAGCGAACAACTGACATAGACATTGCTTCCAGTATCGATCAGACGTCCTGAAGTTCAACTACGCGAGACGCACTCGTTTCTAGTGCAATGTCCCCCTTTGGTTCGGAACAGGTGTTTCATGCGGACTGATTGACGCCACGCTGCCGAAGCGTACAATAACGTCGCTGCTGTATTGATTTTCTCTAAGTGCTGCTGTCTGGCAAAATCGAGAGGATTTCCATTGCAGAGTAGGACCTACGCTGCATTAGAAACGGGAACCTAAGCTGCTTTCACGGCTACCCCTTTTAGCTGCACGCGAAAGTAATTCTGTCCGGACGCCCTCGTAAATCGATGTATCCTGATGGTTCTCGCGAAATACAACGTGCACTCGGAAGGAAGGACTCGCTTGCCGGGTTGAAGCTTCTACTCGAACTAGCTTGTCTATGCTGCTAAAACAAAATTGCGCGAAACGAACTGATGCATCTACAACACATAAAATGCCATCCTTTCGGAGAAGGACCAGCGATGACTGAGCAGAACGGTGAAAAATTGTTTCCATGTAGCTCCTTGCCGTTGATGCTATGATACGTTATTCCACTCCAGACTGCGTCGTTCGTACTGAAGGCGGAAAAGGTGTCGAACAAAAAAATTGGTGCAAGATTTTCCTCTAGTCCAGTGCTAGTACCGTGGTGCACTCTATATAATTTCGCAAGATTTCGTAATGCAAATCACGGCTCGAGAAGTGTCGTTCTGATGGAGTGGACGCACGCCGGCGACTGGACCGTTGGGCGTCGAAAGGGTTCCATTTGTTGTCTTCCCGTCATCGCGATGCATCGTCTTGCAATTTTATTTTGAGTAAAATGCTTGAAATTTGCAAATAACTGTAAGAAATATGTTCAACTAATAAGCACTAATAAACTCCAGCATCTGATTGTATCATAAATAAACAGATTCCGCCAGAAAGTAGAAGCAATTGCACAAAACTGACCCTGTTGTGAAAGAGAAAAGAAAATTGAGTGGAATCTGCGAACGGCAGCACTCTAGAACAGCAAACTAACAACATTAGTTTCACGATGCTGACAGCATTCACAGAGATTGATGCACTACAAATACCTAAAGAAGGAGAATCTTAAACAGAGATAATGCGAGTAATAACATTTTGAAAGCTTCTGACGTTCCATTTCGAAACTTCGTCAAACCAATTGAAAACATACTTATTTAGCTGGATGGATGTATTGGCTACTATCGACGATGAATGAAGAATAATTGCATTCGAGGAGAATGCATTTTGCATCCTATAGCATGATCAACAAACGTTTGGATTAAACACTGTCGACTTCATTGATAGAATAAAGGTCAAAATTTGGTCAAACAAGAGTCCGTAAAAATTGATTTAATTTAAAAAAAATCTATTTTAAGTTTCAAACGTATAAAATACTAAATAACTATTTACCTACTCCGAACTGCCGGGCTTTTCGTTCAACTCCTGCGTTTACCGCCGAGCGCCAATTTTCCTTAAACTGTTTCTCGCTTACTAAACTTCTTTGATGTACTTCAGGTTGCATTTCTCAATTGGACGAAACGCTGGCGTTTTGTGAGTATTCTTGTTCTTTACCACAGCCTGCACATTGTTGGCGACTTGCTATTTCATGGCCATTGTTCCGTAAAGGTAGGAATCCGTAAATCCGGCCAGAACAGCACGGAACAATTTCAAGTGCTTTAGGGAATGTACACTGAGAAAACTTTTCGTGTAGTTTCTATGTATCCCACAGATAGATTTTTGCAACGTGCTCGATAAATGAACTTTATGTGCCAAACAGTTAAAATTTATGTGTGCGCGAAAAATTTGCACATACTATTCATATGCGTATAATTTATTTTATGTGCACTTCTTTGCGGATTATGTTTATATGTGACACATGATAGTCGTATGGATTTTCATATGGAAATTTACCATTAGTTATGTGCAGAATATTTTGAATGTAGAAGATGCGTTGCCGAGTCCAGGTTATTAGGTTGTTTTTCATGCCACGGGTACAGATAGTCTATCAAATCCGATATTTCCCACCTTAGTTTGTACTTGTAGTTTAAAACTCTTGTCCAAGAAACAAATTGAAGTCTACCTTAACCTAAGGTTTCGTCGTCCATAACCACGCAATTACTATCACTTCTATTACCAAGCAATTCGTCCAATTCGGCATCCTCGTGTAAAGGGTGTTCCACATCAAATTGCACTACGGAAGAAACGCTGTAGAAAATTACCTAATTGACCGATCCTTTTCAAACTTTCAGACAACAAAACATAACCCATTAGTAAGCTTTTGGCATATTTGTTTCATTCAACTGCAATACCATAACCGTATGCTCACCTCTTACGCTTAACTCCACTCAAAAGTTTTGTGCGACCTAGCTGTAGCTTCATCTGTACGGAAATCCACTTTTTCTTCATGTCTTCCTCAGACTTGACCTCCTTGGGATGCTTCCGTAGTGCCTGCTTTATAATAGCCTAGTATTTTTCGATGGGACTTAGTTCCGGTGCGTTGGAGGCGTTCATGTCCTTAGGTACGAAAGTGACTCCGTTGGCTTCGTACCACTCCAATACTTCCTTTGAATATTGGCACGAAGATAGATCCAGCCAGAAGATCGTAGGGCCCTCGTGTTACTTCTACAGAGAAGGCAGATGCTTCTGTAAACACTCCTTGAGGTAGATCTGCCCGTTTATAGTCCCGGTAGTCACGAACGGCGAATTCCGTTTGTCACATGATGTATTTCTTGGCAAACGATGTAAGTTTCTGCATCCTTACTTCCTCCGGAACACCAAACTTGTGCTGGGCGATGAGTACAGTAGCCCCGAAAGCTGCAGGAAGTTCGCCTTGACATAAGTTCCATCATTCATAATGAGAGAATTGAGGAATTTTCAGGTGTTTGCGCAAAATATCTTCCACGGGCACTCCTAGATTAATTTCCGTTTCGCCTCCTTCTGCGACTTCCCCGTTGAGGTGTTTATCGAAGAACTGCTTCCATCTGTCGACCACCTCGCGCTCGTTTGTGATTAGATTCCCTCCCTCGTCCATACACATGTCAGATTTCGCCCAGCTAGCATTTTCATATGTATAAAAAAGGTAAAAATCAGCATTACGTACAGATATACATGCTAAATAAATCGTATTCGCAAAATTGACATATCCGTGCTATTTTGGAGGCGATATACGTGATTACGAATAATTTTGAGCGTTACGACTATTTATATAGTATTTATATACGATAATATCGGATTAGTCGCTCCGTACTACTCTACGATTTTGTGCTGAAAATCGTATGTATGTCAGTCATTATCATTATATACAACAGAAAATCAACTTTATCCAGCTTTAGTTACGATTTCGAGTTTGTTAGGAGATATTTACGATAGTTTTCGTACATTGATATACGAGTTGGTGCTAGCTGGGCGGTGTGTAGCCCTTCCGAGTTTGGTTCACCTTCTCATAAAACTTGCGCGTGCCATTAGCTTGGAATAGTTGTTCTAAGTTTTCACGATCTCTGTCCTTCTTTTGGCGCTTTTTCTTCCTCAGTATCGTGGTCAACTGGTTCCTAGCTCGTCGGAATTTGGCCAGGTTCTCTCTAGTTGCAATACTTAGATAATTTTTCCAAGCAGTTTTTTTCCTCCATCGCTTGTTGGCGTTCCGCATCAAACCAATCATTTTGTGCACTCCGAGGGTCAATACCTAGTGCCCCAATACCCCAACCGTCTTCGAGGTTTGAAGCATCTAACTCCTCGGAAGAAGGCAGTACCTCATTCGCGTAGTTCTCGGCAGCTTGCGGGTTATCTAGCTGCCTGAGGTTGTGCACAAGACACGACCGCATAGGTGACGTAGGACTACGTAAGTCTCTTTGTAGCGATTGTAGGATGTATCCAAGTATGTAATAATACGATTCTTCATGTATACAACCTACATATGCAACGTTTATCAAAGTAGTAACATTGTATACGTTAAATCCTCAACCGATTTTGGAGTTATATCAATGAATTGATTGAATCAATTTTATTAAAACGAATCGAAATCGCACTAAACCAAACAGTAAATAAATTTTCATGGTCTGTTTCTACGTTGAATAGTGTTTTTCCTCTGGTAATCTGTAGACGGTACGCGCGAGTTTTCAAAAAGTTGACAAATTTGCGCTAAACTTTTCTGCAGTTTACAAAAGAAGAACACTGATAATAAAGCATTTACAAGCTGCAGACGTTTTGGAACTGGCAGAAAATGTCGCCCGTGACCAGAAAACTTATTCCTGCCATTTGTTGGTCGTCCGCAACGACGAAAAGTTCAACTTTTCCCTCGTTGTCTGTGTTATTATGGTATTAACTGGGCAAGAAAATATAATATACTCTTCAATCGTTGTGTGGCCCTTAAAAGGACCGATTGTTTGATTATCATAACTCTAGCTTGCAATAAACTTGCACTAACGCACCAAACGTAATTCTCTTTTCGGTAAATTAAAGTACCGATAACCGCTAACCAGGCACGGCTTGTTGCAACGGACCAGCCGGAAAGCCTCAGCAGTAGGGCTGTCTATACGATACCAGTACCGAAACCGGTAATACCGACCAATTTTTGAATACCGAAATACCGGTTTTGGAAAGGCAAAAAACCGTTATTTCCGGTATTTTCTGATATCCTATTTTTTAAATTCCTTTAAAATTTTGCTTCGAAAATATGTATATGTATATAAAATATGTGCTCCAGTATCGAAGAAGAACTAGGTTTGATAGAAGATTGTAAAAGTTATAGAAAAACAACTTAGTATTAATGCTGAAGAGATTGTTCAACCACTAACAATACCCTCTTCATTGAAACTGTGGGTCAAATAATTAAAGCTCTTAAATCCGTTTGAGTCACAGTAGAGCATTTTTGCTGTAAAAATATTTCATTGTATGAGCCAAACGTCGCGTTTCAATTTATTTTTGAACAACTTTGCATATCAAGTCAGCCACCAAATTATTCAACGCTCTCAAAAAACAACCCAGGTAACCATTTCCAATGCAATTTACTGCAAGCCAATAAGCATTTAAGTTGCCTTAAATGCTACTTCAATGCTATTTTGGCAAAATATGCGGCCACTTTACTGCTAGCCCTCTTATTGTGCGAACAATGCTAATTTGCAGTTAGTTACCGATAATAAAAATTTAAATAGAATTGTGGACGCCAATTTACAACAATTGTGCAGTCAAAGGCTGATAAACTGCAACCTGCACTCCTGCGGTATAAAACGCCAGGGATGCTAATAAACGATTGATTTACTGCTTATACTAATGCTTGTTGGTTACCTGGGAAATCTTGGAAACAAGATCAAGGATCTTTGCGCATTTTGGGCATTTCTTGCCATTAAATGATCTGCTACGAAAGACTGTAGAATATTTTTCAAATATTTCGAGATATACCGCGGCTTTCATTATGGAAGCCTAAAATACCAGAATTTTTGAAAATAGTTAAAAGCAAACTTCAAACTATATAAATTTGAAGAAAAGAAAAAAAAATTTCGGATGCGCTTCGAACCGTTTATCAGATTTCAATGGAAGCGGAAGTTTTTGCAATTGTTGGAAGCGTTGACAAAAAAATCCGTTCTAGCGAAGAAGATAAACCGCCAAGCGTATTATACCTGCTCACTGGCGTGCTCAGGCTGGGGCTAGGACCTTCGCTAAACATTTAATATAGAGTAAAATAATTCCTCAAAATGTAAACGTTGAGATATCATTTCAATAGCCAGTATTTTTGAAACAAGTAAATTAATTGCGTGAAAGTAGATCCTGTCAGCATCAAGTCCAATTCCAAGTGCAATATGAAGGCCAAATTTATGTAAGTGCATTTTCATGTGAGATTTACAATCCAAATTCAAGTCCGATTTCATGTCCAACCACAATTTCAATTTCATGTTCAATTTTAAGTCCAATTCCTAATTCAATTTGAATTAAAGCTAAGTAAAGCAAACTGATTATAAATGTGAGTTCAACTTCATGCCAATTTCAAGTAAAATTTCCCAACAGTTTTGTTGATTAGTAGCTTATTCAACCTTTGTATAGCTAATTACCGGATAACACGCGCTTTAGAAGCTTATACAACAAAAATGTTTGTTGGGTTCTTCAGCTCAAATTTCAAGTCCAGTCTAGTATAAAGTGTAATTTTAGGTCCAATTTAATTTCAATTTTAAGTCTAATTTTAGCGCCATTTTATGTCTACTGTCAAGTCCAATTTTATGTTTTTTTTTTTTGCAAATTCAATTTCAAACCCTATAGTGGACCGAGGCTGGCGTACATTTTCCGCCTTCCCTGTACAATTTAATGTAGAAAGCTCTCGTAACCGGACTCAGAAGGCCAAAATTTTTACCCTATTTGCCCGGCCAAAGCATCCTTTTGAAAGATCGATGCCCCACCTTTTGTTTAGTTCTGGGCACACAAATGTACCTGCTTGAATTCAACTTTGATTAGCAATAATACTGAATTTAAAGTTTGAAAAATAAAGAAATTTATCGGAAAACATTAACATTTCCATTGATTCCGAATAATCTGCCAATACTGGTATTTTACCGGTATTACCGGTATTTTGTTCACCAATATCGAAATACCGGTTTTCTCCAAAAGCTGTCGCGAGCAGAGTTGCCATTTTCGCAGATTTTTCTGTAAAATCACAGATTTTTCGTCATTTTAAAGCACAGAATCTGTGATCACAGATGACAGATATTTTTGAAAATCACAGATTTTCACAGTATGCTACATGTTCAAGAAAAGTTTATCAATTTTATCAGTGCAAGCGAAATGGCACAAACAAACGGGAGGTAAAGTTACAAAACCGAAATTACTGCAACTCGAAGACAAAATCTACGAAGTGTATAGGTGATATTGAATGAACCATATTGTTCAAAAACATTAAAATGCTAATTTTTCTTCATGGGGGCATAATTATGTAACATAGATTTAGTAACAAATTTTTTTCGATAGTTTTACAGATTTTCACAGATTTTTAAACAAGAAACACAGATTCCAAAATGGCAACTCTGGTCGCGAGCAGCATATTTCCTGCCAATTCCAGAACTTCAGCAGCCAGATATTCCATCACGGCAGCGAGACGAGTGTTCCAGCTCCAACACGCTCAGTATACTTTCCTTTCCTCAGCAGCCGATTAACACGACCAACTGACGACGATGTGCACCGTAAGACAAACAATGTTTCAATTACAATCTTAAAAATTAAGCCACGAATGTAACTCGAAAGCTGCTTGCCGATGTGTCGCCAGCGAAAGCCGCTGACCGAATGACGATGCGCAGTAAAAGGCATAGCAGCCAAAACCATATCATTCACTGGCGGATGAGTCGATGAATTCTTCAGTTTGTTGGTGTCTCGCTTGGTCAATTCGGATGTCTTCGTTGCCTTATCTGGGGAAGCAGCAATAGGTGAAGCTCAACAATTTTCGATCGGATTTTATAGGGCGTAAATTAAATACAATCATCATAAGGAAGCTTAACCCATAGCTCATATCGTATATATTTCTGTTATCCGTGCTAGGGAAGCACTGACGAGGGAAGGCAAAAATATGAAAATAATTCAATTTTTCAATGACGCGATTATATTTTCAATATTTTCCAAATCGATTTTCCTATCAATTTGTGTAAATATCTTAGAAATCTATTGAAAATTGACTGACTTATAAGCCGAAGCGTGAAAACGCATTTCTACTTTGATGACGTCATTTCCAACAACCAATCACGAAGCGAGAATTCTGGTAAAACATAGGTTCATTATTTTAAATTTTTCAATAGTTCAAAATCAAGAATCCATACTTTTTTATATTAGGGCCAATTCTTAGAAGAGTTTCCAATCGATAGGTGTAAGAATATTGAAAATCGATCGGGTAACCACTAAGCTATTAGCGTTCAAAACCTGACCACTTTTCGAGAAAGATTTTTTAGGGAGTAACCCTATACCAGCTACCATCCTGAAAGACGTAGTCCTACGGCAAAACCCGGTCCTCTATGAGAACGTGGTCAATTTAGTTCACTGTACGTTGGTCAGGTGATCTCCAGGTGGCTTTGTGGATTTCCTTGCGCGGGAAAAAGGTGCTTCGGATCTCCAGGCCTCGGGAAGCTGCGAAGTTTATACATCGTTGGCCGTTATCGTTCATGTCGATGTGCAGGCTATGGGGTCCTACGATCGGTCTATACATTTCTTCCCTACCGACCTGGGTGTTCATATCCCCAATGACGATCTTGATGTCCCGTGACGAGCAACTGTCGTACGTTGCCTCTAGCCTCGCGTAGAACGCTTCTTTTTCATCGTCGGGTCTACCTTCGTGCGGGCAGTGCTCGTTAATGATGCTATAATTGAAGAAACGGCCCTTTATCCTCAATACACACATTCTCTCGTTGATCGCCTTCCAATCAATCACGCGATCCTGCATTCCGCCCAGCACTACAAAGCCCGTCCCCAGTTCGTTGGTAGCGCCACCGCTCTGGTAAAACTGGGCCTTTCCGCCACGGATCTTCCATACCTTCTCTCCTTTGCGACAGATTTCTTGCAGAGTTGCGATGCCGAGTTTGCGGGGTTCAAGCTGTTCAATCAGCACCCGCTCGCAACCTGTGAAATTTAGCGATCTGCAGTTCCAAGCACCGAGTCTCCATTCGTCATCCTTGTTCCGTCGCCTAGGTCGGTGCCGAATATTCCGCTCCGAATTTGCTTGAATTTTGTAAGTGTTGTAATTTAATTTAGGTGTGTATCCGTACTGGGGCAACACTACCGAGTCTCGCGATGGGACTGCCATCTTATACCTCCTTGCCGGTTAGTATACGACCTTAGTTTCCACCGGGGTTGGTTACCCGATCTCCGCTAAGGTTGCTCGTATTCCGGCTGGTACCACGAGGAGGTCGGGATCGGAGTCGCTGGATAAGAGGCTAACGATCACTATGGGGTCTATATTCCGCATTATCCTTCCATTTACCAGGAATTACAATGGCAAAGGTCTTTTTGCTGAACTCAGACCAACGCGTTAACACAGCAGTTCAGTGAATACTCTTGCCATAAGCTCTCTAAACTCGATGCATGTGATAGACTGAATTCATGGTTGAACCTCATACCTTTTAAACCTTAGATTCCATAGAGTCCCAAAAGGCAGTAAGCTGGGACCTTTGCTATTTACCTTGTACTTCAGCGACACTGCTATTCTGCTGGGGTTCGGGCGCATATTGGTAAATGCAAACGATCTGCTCATCATGTTCAACCAACATTATACTGCTGTCTTCTCTAGAGCTTCGCAACAATTTGGATTCATCGTCAAAATTGGCCACAGTTTTACAGATTCACATTACTTTAAAGTCTTAGTACAAAGATCGAAGTATTATTTGACTTCGGAAATGTTTCTTCGCGCACTTTCTTTAGTAGGATGCTGCAATAGATTTAGTTTTAGATTTAAGAAATCACGTTGATGTATATTGTAATATCATAGACATAGTATCTATTACAAGTACATTTACAAACCGATGAAAACTAGAATCAGTTCACTCATTATTCTGCATGAATTCTAAAATGCAGTGACAAACAAATGAACAGACGTTTGTTCTATCCCATTCCTGAACCGGAAAAGCAATCGAACTTAGCTTTTCGCAGAAAGCAGCGAATTTTCCTGCTTCCTTCTTCCCACCATCACCACCACTACCACCACCGCAAGTCGAGCGCAGTCGGTCACATTGCTGCATTTATTATTCAAACATTCCACAGAATTTGCCCACTGACACAAAGTTACAAATTCGCTCTGTTCGCTCTGCACTGGCATTCCATCCATTCGTCCGTTCCTTTCGCCGCGCAGTGAATTCATCGCCGCCTGGCTAGGGTGCGGCCGCAGCTCAAAAAATTTGCAATGCTAATTCCCGGTGGGCTTGAGATCCCGACTGTGACAACTGAAGTGGTGCAAGCCGTCCCTGGTGTGGTGCTGCCTGGGAGCTAAAGCAAATGATATAAAAATGAATAAGGAAGTCGGGCTAGTTTGGCTTCCACGACGTCCGATGTCGGGGCCTGACCGGCGTGGTAACCGTAGCGGTGCGGTCCGGTGCGGTGATGGCAGGGAATGGTGGTACTATTCTTATGTTAATGTGCAAAAACAAACGTCTTTTTACCGCTGCGCTGCTACAGAAAGTGGAAAAGTCGGAAGATAATTCTTACTTTGTTGTATGGCTTGGGAAAGAATCCAACGAAAGGAAGAGGAAGAACCAAAATAGAAATGATGGGCACTTAAACTCGAACAGTTTTCTTCTGAGTTGAGGCTGCGGAGAAAAACCTTACAAACCGCTGATAAGTTTTACGAAAACGGTCATAAATCAAATATGTCCGGGATCTTGGTGTCATTTGCTTCCTTCTAAGTTCGAAAATTTGCATCGAAAAGAGAATTACACTTTATTTATATTTTTGCAATGATTTATATCAAGTAGAACCAACTGCTAACTCCGAAAAAAAATCTTTCGGTGCGTCCATTACAAATGGGAATCATGTCAGAGCTTTTGCTTGCCAAAATACGTAACAAAAGTTTTGAATGGACAACCAGTACATTAAGCGTCCACTTTTGTTATCAAACAGGAATACATCTTCCAAGGGGACGACCATTGAAAGCGGGTCAGAAAGGAAAGATCCCCCGGTTGCGAAATGGTCTTTTTTTTTCATTCATCTTGTGAGACTTTCTCTGTCTCTCTCATACTCCCCGGTGGTCGGAAACGACCTACCGAGCCTGTTCCTTCTAGGTAACATTTCCCGGAAGTTAAGTTCAGATCCGACCGCAATCTGACGTTGCTTCTGCTTTTTCTTCATTGATTCCGTTGACTACATTCGTCTTCACCTCAGCGCAGCGCGACGGTTTCTATCCATCCAATTCGAAAAGGGCACCGGTATTAGGCAGATTTGTCAACCTCACAGCTCATCTCTGGTGATGTCCTTTTTTTGCCGGCTTTTCTTTTTTATCAACTTTCACTAATGTCCGACCTCGAACTCTCATCAATCACCGCCGCCGTTAGCTCTAGGTAGGTACAAAGTCTTCGAGTGGAGGAGCTCAGCATTAGGCTGCTGTCATTTTGGCTATTACTTCCTGGTGTGGGATTTTGTTCCAGGTTTTGAATAATAACTGAGATAAATGCAGTGCCGTTTAAAGGTGCCCCGGACAGCGTTGCCAGATTTTGCTAAACAAAAATCCGTAGTTCCGTAGCAAGCAACTTATAATTTCGTTTCAAAATTTAAAAAAAGCAAACTTAAATCGATATTTATGCTTCATTTAAAGATATTTAGAAGGAAATTAATACTTTTTTGAATCAGTTCCTGATAAATTTGAGATTGGACGTAAATTATACAAGGAGGTTTTCTCACGACTTTCGTTTCTGAGCCCACGTCTTTGTTTATCCGTCTTTCATCTTCAATTTTTGTCGTTAAGTTTTTCTGTCATTTGTTTTGAATTGTTCGTCTTTTATCTTGTAATGTAAAGTGTGTCGCTTTTTTGCGTCACCTTTTTGCCGTCTTTATGTTGCCTTTTCAGCGTCTGTTAGTCGTTTTTCGTTATTTTTAATATCTGCCTTTCTCAAATCTTTGCGTCGTCTTTTTATCTCTCTTCAGCGATGTACTGTTATTTTTTTATCGTCTCTTGTGGCGTTAATGGTTGCTCTTTGGCACCATTTTTATTGTCATTATTATTATTATTATTATTATTATTATTCTATATTTGAGAGGTTTTCAACCTGCGGCCGGTTCACCTCTTCTTTTATTGTCATTGGTAGTCTTATTTAGCATCTCTTGTTGCTATTTTGCTGTCTTTTAATTGTCTATTCATAACCTTCTTTGCATTTACTTACAGTCTTTTCGAATTATTTTATTGTCTTTTATGGAATTCTGGCGCTTCTTTGGCGTTTTTTCGCCGTATTTTCATCAACAGAGACCACATCAGTTGTCTTTCTTCTTTTCTTCATCGTCTTATCACCTACTTGTCATTACTTTTTCATTAACTCACCCTCGTCCTTTCATTGTCCTTTCCTTTGTCATCTTATCGCTGTCTATACAACGCCCCTTTTCGCCATCTTTTGTCATCTCTTTGTTGTCTTTTCTTTGTATCGTTGTGATCGTTGTCGCTCGTTGTATTTTAGTCACCCTTTCAATAACTTTTTACTATCTATTCATCACATTTTCGTCGTATTGATCCTCTGTTTTTGACATTTTTTGCAGTTTTTATTATCTTATTTGTTGGCATTTTGGTGTCCTTTGGCTAAAATTTTCCATTTTTTTCGTTACCTTTTCGTTGCCTTTTTGCTATCTTTTCATAGTCCTTGTTGTTATCAGTAGAATAAAAATATTGTATTTTTAGTGCATGCCATCGTTATTTCGTTGTTTTTCTGTCGAATATTCGTCTGCATTTTTGCAAGCACATTTTGCAAAATGTTCTTTCATAAAAGCGTTATTTTATTGTTTTTTTTTGTCATAAGGGACCGTGCAATAATTACGTAAGGCCTTTTTCCTCATTTTTGAACCCCCCCTCCCCCCTATATAAGATTTTGTAAGATTTTGGCCAATCCCCCCTCCCCCCGTACAAATTCTTAGTAAGATTTTTTGAAACATCAAAATTCAAGTTTTATTTAAAAAGATAGACATTGAAAGAATATTGAAACAGTCAACAAAGTTCAAACAAGTTCATAAAAACCAAAGTTCAAACAAATTCATAAAAAAACAAATAATATCAATTATCTATTGTAAATCCCTTAATGGCCCCCTCACGAACAGAACGTATTTCAGCATTGAGGTTGTTAATAAATGTTGGTGTATGCTCAGAAACTCACTAGCGTTCACTTAATTCGCATTGATACAATCTAAATCGTCTGAAAACGTGTCCTCGTCAAGTAGTATACAAAGAACTCCTTTGCCTCTTCTAGATGACACGCGACATGGTCTTATGTTGGAATTGGCACTGCGTTGCGTCTAATGTACAGATCTGTAATGACCGCGGTTTCCTTTGAAGCAAAATACTGACCCCACTCTGGCCACATACGGCAGGCAAGATATTTGGGAACAGAAGAACAGTATATCCCAAGAAACATTTTTGTTGTATAGTAGCTTATCAAGCACTTGTTCCATTGGTACAGCTATACATTAATTGTGTAAGCTACTTTTAAACAAAAATATTTCTCGTGATATCATAAGGGATTGCGGCTGCCTTGCGGGATTGAGATAGGAAATTGCAACGAAATATGTTGGAATGATCCCGGGCAATCTGTAGAAACGAATTTGGTGAATTTCACATAGTTCTGCATAAATAGTATGAGCGCCAAAGCGCAAGTGGATACAGTTTATACTGATTTGAAGGCCGCTTTTAATACCGTTAATCATACTATTCTTTTAAGCAAGTTGGAGAAACTTGGGTGTACCACAAGATTGTGCAGATGGTTGGAAACTTACCTTACGGATAGGCAACTCTTCGTACAACTTGGCAACTGCCGGCCTGCCGCGTTTACAAATGGTTCTGGTGTGCCACAGGGTAGCAATTTGGGACCATTGCTATTCTGTATCTACATAAATGATGCAGCGTTACTACTCAATGAAGATGGAAGGCTTTTCTTCGCTGATGATCTGAAGATCTATCTTGAAGTCAGAAGAATCGAGGACTGCAGAATGTTGCAGAAGCTTCTGGACATGTTAAGTGACTGGTGCGTAAGGAATCAATTGTTATTGAGTGTGGAGAAATGTTGCGTAATCAGTTTCCATCGCACTAGAAGCGCAATAGAGTTCGATTACGAAATTTCCGGATCAAAATTGAATAGGGTAGAACAGGTGAAGGACCTTGGAGTATTACTTGACGAGAAACTCACCATGAAGTCCCACATTTCTGCCATCGTTGACAAGTCCAATCGTAGTCTTGGGTTCATATTTAAGATTGCTGGTGAATTCAATGACCCGATCTGCTTCAAAGCTCTCTATTGCTCTATTGTACGGTCAACGCTGGAATTTGCGAGCATCGTTTGGAACCCGCACGAGTTTGTCTGGTCCGCCAGACTGGAAAACGTACAGCGAAAATTTGTGCGACATGCACTTCGTCACCTTCCGTGGAGAGATCAGCAAAACTTAACACCGTACGAAGACCGCTGTCGTCTGTTGGGTTTAAGCACGCTAAGTCGACGTAGAGAGGTTTCGCAATCGTTGTTTGGCTGCAAGCTTTTAACTGGCGAATATGATGCACCGGACATCCTATCGCAAATCGGACTCTACGCACCTTCAAGAGTCTTACGACCCAGAATGATTCTACAGGAAGACTCCTATTCAACGCAATATGCTGCCAACTCTCCCATCGCTTCCATGATCAGACAATTCAACTGCTTTGCTGACCTTTTTATTTTTGACGAACTATCACGCATTTACCGCTAACGTATTCGTGCACTTGACAATGTAAATACTAACAATTAAGTAACTTTTAAGTATTCATTTAGACCCAAATTGTCCTATGAATTATACAAATAAATTATAAATTATAAATAATAGCATAAACCGATGACATCAGAGACTCTGGAACAAGTAGGCCAACTGCTATTTCCTTGAGTGGACAAGGCTAAAATACTCAGCAGGTTGCTATGCATTTCCTTGCAGCATGAAAGATTTCGACACTTCACAACTTACCTCATCAATTTAAAAATTTTTGTAACAAATAACATAAGTTGCTATTAAAAATGTGACTTTTTCATAATCTTTTCGTGCGAGAAAATCTTACGTAAGAAATGATTAAGCCCCCCTCCCCCCCAAATAAGATTTTGTAAGATTTCGCGGAACCCCCCCTCCCCCCATAATGCCTTACGTAATTAGTGCACGGCCCCTAAGGCCATTACAAATATTTCATAAATTTTTTGTCCTTCCGGTGTTGGGCCACTGAAGGGGGCGGGTGGTCAAAAAAAAAGGTAATTTTTATACGAGCAATAAAAATGCGTTTTAAGCATTTTTACTTAAACTTTAGTCGTGAAAACCAAATCAATTCTTTATTTTCACATATACGTTATTATTTTCCATGAAAAATTCTACAAAAAGGAAGACCAAAATGATAGAAAAATTTATCTGCCGATTTTCGGTAATTCCATTGTTCGAATTTCCATTTCTGTTTCGTGTTAGAAGCGTTAACTTCACTCGTACACTCATTTTTCGAGTTTTTTAGGCTGCAGAGCCCGCCGGGAATTGATTTTATAAAAAAATTGACGTATATCACACAAATTATTTTTTTGCCCCCCGAATTTTCAAGCCAATTTCCAAAAAGGGGGGGGGGGGTGACAAACACTTTAAAAATAATTTTTGTTTTTTGCTTTCTCTTATTTTTTGTAGCTGTTTTGGCGACTTTTAGTTCGAATTTCGTCGTGTTTTTGTGTTATTTCCGCCGTATTTTTATCAACTTTTGATCTTATTTCTGCCATCTTTTCAACATTATCATATTTTTGCTGTCTTTTTTTGCCGTCTTTTCGTCACCTTAATGTTGTCTTTACGACACTTTTTACCATCATTTGTAATTTTTTTTGCTATCTTTTCATCGTATTCGTTATCTCTCGTCGTATTTCAGTCATCCTTTTATTGTCTTTTTGCCATCTATTCATCGCATTTTCGTCGTTTTTGATCACCGTTTTATTTTTGTCGTCTCTGTCGTCTTATTCGATGGCGTATGGCGTTCTTTCACTGTCATTTTATATTCTTTTCTTCGCTTTTTTCGTTATCTTTTCGTCACTTTTTCATCACCATCTGTCTTTTCTTTTGTACTCTTTCGTCATCTTATTGTTGTCTTTACGATAGCTTTTCATCTTCTTTTGACATTTCTTTGTTGTCTTTGCTCTATATTCGTCGTTTCTCGTCGTATTTTAGTCATCCTTTAATTGTTTTTTGCCATCAATTCATCTCATTTTCTTTCTTTTTGACCTCTGCTATTGACATTTTGCGTCGCTTTTTTGGCTGCATTTTTCTCTTTTTTTATTGCCATATTCGTTGGCATTTTGGCGACCTTTTGCTGTCATTTTGATATTCTTATATTCATTTTTTTCCGTTGGCTTTTCTTCACTTTTTTGTTATCTTTTCATAGTCCTTTCTGTTGTCAGTAAAACAAAAATATTGTATTTTTACTATACTTTCAGCGTTATATTCGTCCTCTTTTCATCGTTGTTTTTGGCGTCTTTTCGTAGTCTTTTCATAGCTTTATTTATATCGTCTTTTTTATTCATCTTAAGGTTGTCTTTACGACGCTTTTCCAGCGTTTTTTGTTATCTTTTTGTTGTATTTTCGGCCTGTTCCTTATCCCTCGTTGTACTAAATAAAACGATAACCGTTTTATTGTCTTTTTGACATCTATTCATCGCATTTTAACCGTTTCTATTCACTGCTGTATTCGTTGTCATTTGCCTTTCGCAATCATTTTGTATTCTTTTCTTTATTTTTTCGTTGACTTTTCGTTATTATTTTGCTGTCGTTATTATTATTATGTCGGCGTCCGAATAACAAAAATGTTGTCATCTTGCAGCCTTTTCATCGTATTTTCGTCCCCTTTCTTTCACTTATTCCTCTTCTTTTTATCGTCATTTTTGCATGTTTTGTTGTTGTTGTTGTTGTTGTTGTTTTGAAAAGCGTATTTTTTGTTCTTTCTCTTTCTTTTTTCTTTGTTCTGGCGTCTTTATGTCGTTGACCAAACTCGTGATTTTAGTCATGACCTTGAAATGCGGTCAGGCATATATTAATATATGTTTTTTGAAACGATGATTCTACAATTGATGAAGGGACGGTAAGGGAAAGTAATGAAGAAGCATTTTTAGGGAATGAAGGGGAAAGAGTGGAAAGGAAGGGGGTGGGTAATATGTAGCCACGCTTAACAAGTTGTCGTTGTGACTCCTATCTTTTGTCCAATCTTTTGTTTGTCTTTATGTCGCCTTTTCATCGTATTTTCATGTTGATTCCGTCATGCCTTTTTAGTCCTTAACTTATAAACACGACAAAAAGACAAAAACGAAAAGGCAGTGAAATACAATGATTTTGAAAACAGAAGGGACGAAAAGGCAGTAAAATACAATATTTTTGTTGTCTTGATAATAAACAGGACGATGGAAAAATGGCAAAAAATGGGACTAAAAGGCAACAAAAAATGAAGAAAAGAAAAAAACGAAACAGGCGAAACTACAACAAAAGAGAATGCAAAAATGACAAAAAAAATTAAGGAAAGACAACACAAACAGCAACAAAAATGACTACAAAATTGGAGAAAAAAACGTCGAGTCACGCTTTCTATTGTTTTCTTTGTAGCTGTTTTGGCGTCTTTTCGTCGTCTTTTCATCGTATTTTCATGTAATTTACGATGTAGTTTTTATTTTGTTTTCGCCATCTTTTCATCCCTATCGCCTTTTCGCTGTCTTTTCTTTTGCCATCTTTTCGTCTTCTTAATGTTGTCTTTACGACGTTTTTTCACAGTCTTTTTGTTGTGTTTTCATTCATTTTAGGTCGTTTTTGACTACTGTTGCATTTTTTGTTATCTTTATCGCGTTATTTGTTAACGTTTGGCATCCTTTCGTTGTCTTTTTTGAATTCTTTTCTTTGTTGTTTTTCGTTGACTATTAGTCACCTTGTTTTGCTATTTTATCATCGTCCCAACAACAAAAATGTTGTCATTTTGCTGTTTTTTCATCGTGTTTTCGTCACCTTCCTATCGTACATTTGTCTTATTGTTATCATCATGTTTTTGCATGTTTTGTTGTTATTTTTTTGTTTTTTATCTCTTTTTTCATTTGTAGCTGCGTTGGCGTTTTTACGTCAACTTTTCATCGTATTTTGTCGTGTTTTTGTCAACTTTGTATCTTATTCTTACCATCTTTTTTTTTTGTTATTAGGTTATAGTCACTTTAACCAGTTTTGGGTCATTCGTGACTTCGTGAACCCGGGTCCTCGGCGTGAGAGGCGTGAATGCTAACCTCTACGCTGTGACAGACCCCGCTGCCATCTTTTTAGCACCTCTTCATAACATTTTTTTAACCTTTTCGTGTTATGTACGGTGTCGGTTCGCCGTCTCTTCATTGTCTTTTCTTCGTATTTTAGTCATCTTTTGCCATTTGCCATTGCCGTTAATGCCATTTTGTTGTGTTTTCTGATTGCTCAAAACGTCGAACGGTTTTAAATTATCGCGTAAAAGTGTGAAGCTAATTAATGCAAATAGAATAAGGCATCTAGCTACTTGGTTGTAAACAAAAAGTCATCAAAATAGGAAAAGAAACCCTAAAAACACGAGAAAAAGACATTTAGAAAACATCAAATTGTCGCCTTTTTTAACTTAATATAAGAATATATAAGCCGAAAAGACAGACACAACCGACGACAAGGCGGTAAAATACAATATTTTTGTTGTCTTGACAAGAAACAACACGATGAAAGAATAGTAGAAAAGTGACGAGAAGGCAACAAAAAAATACGAGAAGAAAAGAAACAAAAAAGGCGAAAGAACTACAAAAAGTGATGAAAAAATGACTAAAAACGAAGAAAAGACGACACAAACAGCAACAAAAATGAAAAAATAAACCGTCGAAGAAAACACCAAAAGCGGTGGTCAAAAACGATGAACAGATGATGGTCCTACAATGAAAAGTAAATACAAAAAAAATACAGTAAACAACAAAAAGAAGTCGAAGAGCGAAAAATTTACGGAAAAGTAATTACGAAATAAAAAACCTTGAAAATACCAATTAAATTCGCCGAGAAATTTCCGAAAAAGCGACGAAAATTTCAAGAAGGCTATAAAAGCGAAATTATAAATTATATATTTTATAAAGTTTTTGTCCTTCCGGTGTTCGGCCACTGAAGTGGGGGGGCGAAAAACAACAAAGTGAATCTTTTAATCGAGCAAAAAAAAAACTTAGGTTTAAGCATTTTCATTTAAAGTTTAAACGTGAAAACCGAATCTATTCTTGCTTCTAATATATACGTTATTATTTTCTATGCAAAAATCTACGAAAAAATGACACAAACGTTGAAAAATTTTTTTGGACGATTTTCGGAAATTCTATTGTTCGAATTTCCATTTCTGTTTCGTGCTAGAAGCGTTAATTCAACTTGGAGACTCATTTTTTGAGTTTTTCAGACGGTAGAGCCCACAGACAATTGATTTTATAAAAAAAATTTGACTCATATCCTACAAATTATTTTTCTGCCCCCCGAATTTTCAAGCCAATTCCCCTTGGGGTGACAAAAACTTTGAAAATGATTTGCAATGGCCTAAGTAGATAATAATAAATAGATTATATGATGCTGGAGAGACGATACAATCACAGTTAAACAGTGAATTGGCCTTTCTTTGTATTTTAGTTGTATGTTTTCAACCCCATGAATGCTCAAATGTTCAGTGGTTTTTAATTGTCGCATAAAAGAATAAAGCTAATTAATGCAATAAAATGAGCAGTCTAGCAACTTTTAGCTTTGAACTTAATGCGATGATGAAACAACGAACATGTGCTAAAACGTGGCAAAAATACGATGAAAACTTGACAAAAGGATAAGACGAAAGACGATAAACATAAGGCGTGAATAATAAATAAAAACACTACAAAAGAATACCAAAACAGCGACAGAAAAAAACTAAAACTAAAAACACGACGAAAAGACGTTTAAAAAGCATCAAAAAGGAAACATCATGCAAAAAAGAAGACGAAAAGATACGTACAGACAACGAAAGGGCACTATTACAACATTTTTACTTTCGTGACAACAAACAGGACAATGGAAAATAGCTAAAAAGTGACAAAAACAAAAGAAACAACCACAAAAAACGATGAATAACAATATAATGAATGACGAATGGCTAAAAGGCAGCAAATAGATGACAAAATGACGATGATGAAGCGTCGAAAAGACTGCGAAAAGCTGACAAAAAAGTGATCACAGAACATACAACAAAAATACCATAAAAGAATGTCGAATAAAACGAAACGAAAAGACAACAACAACAACGAAAACTACCACGAAAATACCAAGAAAATACCGAAAAATATCCAAAACAGCGACGAAAATTCGAAAAAAGTTATAAAAACGAAAAGGCTATAAAAAGATTAAAAAAAAACAGATTAAATGACACAGGAGCAACGACACAATCTTAGCAAAACAACGAGTTGCCTTTTCTTTGTCATGTTTTCAACTTTATTTTGCTTTGTGAGGCTAATTAATGCAATAGAATAAGCAGACCAGCGACTTAGTTTTAAACTAATTCGTTGAAAAAAACAACAAATATGTGCAAAAGTATGGCAAAAATACGATAAAAACTTGACAAAAGGATTAGACGAAAAACGACCAAAATACGACGTGAATAATAAGAAAACATGACTCAACAAAACCAAAACAGCGACAAATATCCGTTTAAAAAGCATTAAAAAGGCGACAACATGCAAAACAAAAGGCAAAAACGCATAGACACAAATGACGAGAAGGCCTACAACATTTTTATCGTCTTGCCAACAAACAGGTCAATGAAAAATAACTAAAAAGTGACAAAAACAAAAGAGGCAGAATGACAACAAAAACGATGAAAAGACAACAAAACAGCAGTTTGAAACACCGCAAAAGACAATAGAAAAAGACAAAAAATTGCTGAAAAGAAAGAAAAAAACTATAGAAAGCTACCAGAAAGGCAGATGCTAAAAAAGACAAAAAAAGACTAACAAACGACTGTTCAGTTTGGACACAAAATTAACAACAGATTTTATTTTTCGATCGTCCCTCGCTTTGTGCTAAATCAGTCAAGAATAGTACAGTACTGTAATAGTACTGCCTGTAATATTGCATTTTACAACTCCGTCTACCAAAAATGTTAGCTTTTTTATAATGCTTCTTTTAATAAAGCTTGACATAAAGTTCAATATCAACTGGAAAGAGTTGTGGACTGGAAGAAATCCCAATTTTTAATGCGAGTGTTGTGTTTCTGCCTCCCAGTTGGCCTCGAGGTATGCAGCTGGCCTAATAAGCCAGTGGTCAAATGTTCGAATCCCCACTGGGAGAAGCTGTTAGAGTCAATAGGATCGTAGCAACTGGCCCTGGTATTGCCCTGTACTCTTACAGCTGGCTGCGAAGTCTGTCGTATAAAAACAGAAGGTCAAGTTTCGATAACGCAATGTAGCACCTAGGTTTTGCTTTGCTTTGTTGTGTTTCTGAAAGCAATGGTAAATATTTGGGTCCAACCCGGTAATTTAATTACAATATTCCTTCAATTTTTAATATTTCCACATAACCCATTGAAATGTAGGGCATGACTATTTATACTCCATCCGCATTGCTCCAATCGGTTCGAATCATGAGTTTGATTGAAAGTCTCGACAACAGTAAACTCTAATCCCACTTCGGAGCATTGCGTCTACAGTGCAATATACCTCTCCATATAGGACGTAGTTTGCTTACGTATTAGACTGCAGTACGTTAAGAGCTAAAGTGATTTGAGCGTCCTCCGTATGCATGCTTTTCTAATCCTTTTCTAACAGCCGAGACACAATCGTACATATTACATCTTCATGCAAAACAGATATGTATTTTTCCGATTCCCAGATGCACAGCATTCGGGCACTTCCATGGTTGCACGACTGAGACCATCATCGGTAGGGTGTCCCAAACAGACTATGCTCTCTCTGCTGGAGGATTTCTTCTAGGGAAAAAATCCAACCACCCTAGGCCAAGCTTCTCCCGTACGAATGCAGAAGCCTTATCCAAATTTGATTCATGTTTTATGGCTATCAGATAAAAGTCAAATGCCCGCAGAGCTTCGTTTATGATGCGACAGTAACGAAATTCAATTCAATCCCTTCCAGACCTGTATTGATATTACACAGAAGGACGCATGAAGCATGGCGTCTTCACCGAAGCCGTTCGATTCACAACTATAGTATTGTATTTTCGACAAACGAGAGAGGCAAATCTGCCGAGTTTTTATTGCTGCAAGATCAAACTTCTTCTTTGTTGTTAAGCAAACTCTTCCATCCGCCTCAACCTACGAAATAGAAACATTTTTCCTAGCACAAAAACAACCTTTTAAAAGCACAAATTTATTGTTGGAATTGAATACAAAAATACTGCACCAGCCGCGAATAAATTTCCCAGAATCAAATATTTACGATGAGCGATTTCCCATTTAATTTCAGCGTTTTTTTTTTTTGCTTTCCTTCTCCAAACTGTGCCATTCACACCAACGACGACCGACACAAAGCCATCTCCGAAATCGTACTCAAATTGTTGAAACTTACCAAGCCAAAGAACGAAAAGTTAATGAAGCCTGCCCGATATCACGAAACATACCGAGTTCATTCCGCCTTCCGCCTTTAGGGGATTCTGATTCATAAATTCTGCCCCACACTTTTTTCCTCCATCCATCGCATCCGCTTCTTCGGTATTCGTCGAAAAGTCCTGGACTTTGCGCACGAAAAACTGGGAGTAAGTTCCGCACCATTGCTGCTACTGTTACTGCTACTGCTGCTGTTGTAATGATAAAGTTTGAAATGACTTTAAAATTGTGAATTGTTCGGGTGGCAAATAACAAACAACAATGGCAGAGAGTGTAAGAAATAAAAGCTAGCTCACATACCTTCCGGTACGTACGCGAACGCATGCAACACATACCCAACCTACCTACGAGAAGTCAGACAATACACTTTTCCAACTATCATACGACACCTCCGGGAGAATCTTCGGGAAAATGTGCTGATGGCACACGAAACTTAGCACCGGAAAAACAATCCATGGCAGTACGCTCCGCGGTGGCGATGGCATACGTTACCCTTGCTTTTTTATCGGAACGTCCTGCGTCAAATCGAAAAAGTTTACCATTGGTAGTGTGTTGATGTTTGCACCGGTGTGTCACATCAATTTTGCGTTTGGGATAACAACAACAATGAATCGATTTTATTTATGCTGTTTACAAATAAATAAATGTTTTATTGTTATATTTGGATAACGGTTTCAATTTTATAAATGCCAATAAGGATCTTCGAGAATTGAAACAACTGTTCAAAAACTGTTAAACCAATTTTTAGAGTTTTGAGAATCGCGAGAGATTAGGTGGAACTTCGGTTTCCCAGAGCTTCTCATTTCGGTGGATTACTGGGAAGCAGCTGTTGAAAGTGTCAAACCCCACTTGAAATGAGTTTTTTGGAAACGCCCTTTGAATTTTGAGAAAAAAAGCAGTATTCTTACACACAATGCAAAGCAAAGCAAAACCTAGGGTGTAACCGTCTTTAAGACATTATTCTTCTTTATCGACCGACTTCGCAACCGGTTATTCGAGTAGAGAATTATAACGGGACTAGTGCAACGATCCTACTGACATTAGCTGCACCTCCCAGCCGAGATTTGAAAATAGGTCGGCTGGATTGTTAGACCAGCAGATCACTACCTCGAAGCTAACTGGGCGGTTTTTTACACAAATTAAGGCAATGCTAAATTTACGATCATTGCACAGTAGTGGTTTGAATGGCCGAAATCGAGAACTTTGTATCATTATGGTGTTCTTGGAAGAAAAGGTGCGCATTTTGATTCTCTCGGTTTAATTGAAACCTGAAGATTAGATATTTGTCTAGTCAGTGCTGTAGTATGCAGTTGGCCAGAATCATGTCTGACAGTTTTTTTTTAGATTATAGTCACTTTAACCAATTTTGGGTCATTCGTGATTTCTGCGGGGTTGGGATTTGAACCCGGGTCCTCGGCGTGAGAGGCGTGAATGCTAACCACTACGCCGGAACTGACCCCTCCCAAGCAACGTTTTATTGTACTCTTATGGTGGTCTTCAAGACCAATTTTGGTCTTAAATGCCATCATAAGAGTGTAATAAAACCCAAATTGTTACTTGGGCTAAGTCTGACAGTCTTATTCGAAAAATAATAAACTTCAAAGGAACACTGATTTCAGAAACGAGGGTGCTCCAAATCGGGTCTTCGCAAAGGTCGCCACAATGTCACGCTACAGTTCGGAAACCAGGTCTAGTATCTGGGTCCAAAATCTGATTCAAATTTCAATAAAAGAAAACATGTGACCAAAAGCATGGTCCACAATCTAGTCCAAATTTGTTCCAAAATCTGGAACAAAATTTAATAAAGTATAGCCCAGATCCAAAATACGATCTAGGTCTGGAATCTGGTTCAAAATCTGACCCAAAATCTGGTTGTAGGTTTAAAATCTAATTAAAAATGTGGCCCAAACTCGGCTCTAGGTTCAAAATCTGATAAAAAATGTTGTCCAAAGTCTAGTTTATAATTTGGCTCAGTTTGAGAATCTGGTCCAAAATTTGATCCAAAATCTGATAAAAATGTGGTCCATAATTTGGTCCAGGCCCAAAATCTGGTCTTGGTCCAGAAAGTGGTTCACAATCGGGTTTCACATCTGCTTCAAAATCTGAACAAAAATGGGGTTAAAAATATTATCCAAAACCTGATCCAAATTTGATAAAAATGTGGCCCAAAATCTGGAATTTGATGAAGGTTCAACATCTGGTTCAGGTCCAGAATTTGGGTCAAATCCTGATCCAAAATCTGATGTGTGGTTTAAAATATAAACCTGGGTGATATTCTTATCCTGTTCCAGAATCTAGACCCAAGTTTGATTTAAAATCTGGTCCAAAATCAGAAAAAAGTGTGATCCAGAGTACACGAAAGGGCCACAACGAGCAAGGTCCAGAATACGGTCCAGTTCCAAGATCTAGTCCAAAATTTAATCAAAAATCAATTTAATCAAAAATTTAATCAAAAAAATATTATTCAAAATCTGATCCGAATATGTTAGAAATGTGGTCCATAAGCTGTCCCAAAATCAGCTCAAAATTTGGTCTAGAATCTACTCCAAATCTGTTCCAAAATCTGAATCAAAAGTTATTTAAAAACGTAGTCAACGATACAGTACAGATCCAAAATATGGCGCAGGTCCGGAATGTGGTTCATAACCTGACCCAAAATATGGTTGGTGGTTTAACAGTAGATCAAAAAACTGGGTCTCAAATTTTGTTCGAAGTCCTAAATCTGGCCAAAAAAATCTGATCAAAAATGTGGTCCAAAATCTGGTTCATAATCTGGTCCGATTCCAGAATCTGGTCCAAAATTTGTTCCAAAATCTACTCAGCAATCTGATAAAAAAGAATATAAACCAAAATATGGTCCAGGTCCAGAATGCTTGATCCTGGTCCAAAGTCTGCTTTCGGTTCGGAATGTGGTCCAATATCTGATCCAAAATCTGGCCCAAAATCTGATCAAAAATATGATCCAAAATCAGATCCAGAATCTTTTTCAAATCTGTTCCAAAATTTGTTACAAAATTTCGCGGTACAGTTTCCTAGCGCATAATTTGGCCACCATATTCTGTTTATCTGTTCGGTTAGGTGCCTTCCTTACCTTGAAGACATGAAGTTCGGCCAGCATCATTGTCTGCTGGACGAACTAGAGGGAAAAATTGAGCTGCTTGGCCACGTCCCGAATCAAAAGGTTCGGCTTGTGCTTGAATTTTATTAGGACCTTAAACTAATAAGAACAACAACAACAACAACAACATAAAATTCTATCTGGAGTGTATGACTGTCCATCTATACTTTCTTCGCTTCAGTTGCATTTCCTTTCTCGACCTCAAGAGATCAAGAGATTCTTCGAGTAGGAACACGGAGTACCAACGATGGTCTGCATGAACCAGTCCGGCATATGGCTGTTACTTACAATAGTCGACATGATTTTAATTTTTAACAGTTTGTTTCTGTAATTTATGTGGTTATTCTGTATTTTGTAATCTATACCTATAAAAAAGGATTTCTGTCTGTCAGTCTGTCTGTCTGTCTGTCTGTCTGTCCGTATGTTCCTTATAGAATCGAAAACTACTGAACCAATCGGCGTGAAAATCTGCATGTAGAGGTTTTTGGGGCCAGGAAAGGTTTGAGTGATGGTTAGAGACCCCTCCCCTCACTAACAGGGGGGGCTCCCATACAAATGAAACACAAATTTCTGCATAACTCGAGAACTAATCAAGCAAATAGAACAAAATTTGGCATGTGGGTGTTTTCTGTGACAAGAATTTATTCTATGGTGAATTGAGACCCCTCCCCTCTTTATAAGGGGAATTATAACTTCTCTCCCTTTTAAGAGGGGGGGCTTCCATACAAATTTCCTCATAACTCGAGAACTAATCAAGCAAATGGAACCAAATTTGGCATGTGAAGGTTTTCGAGGGCTAGAATATTTTCTATAGTGAATTAGGACCCCTCCCCACTTTAAGAGGGGGGGCTCCTGTACCAAAGAAATACAAATTTCCTCATAACTCGAGAAGTAATTAAGCAAATGGAACCAAATTTGGAATGTGGGTGTTTTTGGAGACAAAAATTTTTTTTATGATGAATTGAGACCCCTCCCCGTTTTAGGAGGGGGGATCCCATACAAATGAAATACAAATTTCCTCATAACTCGAGAACTAATCAAGCAAATAGAACCAAATTTGGCACGTGTGTGTTTTTGGAGACAAAATTTTTTCTATGATGAATTGGATCCCCTCCCCACTGTAGGAGGGGGGGCTCCTATACAAACGAAATACAAATTTCCCCATAACTCGAGAACTAATCAAGCAAATGGAACCAAATTTGGCACGTGGGTGTTTTTGGAGACAAAATTTTTTTCTATGATGAATTGGATCCCCTCCCCACTTTAGGAGGGTGGGCTCCTATACAAATGAAATGCAAATTTCCTCATAACTCGAGAACTAATCAAGCAAATGGAACAAAATTTTGCATGTAAAAGTTTTCGAGGGCGAGAATATTTTATATGGTGAATTAGGATCCCTCCCAACTTTAAAAGGGGGGGCTCCTATACAAACGAAATACAAATTACCTCATAACTCGAGAACTAATCAAGCAAATGGAACCAAATTTGGCACGTGGGTGTTTTTGGAGACAAAATTTTTTTCTATGATGAATTGGATCCCCTCCCCACTTTAGGAGGGGGGCTCCTATACAAATGAAATGCAAATTTCCTCATAACTCGAGAACTAATCAAGCAAATGGAACAAAATTTTGCATGTAAAAGTTTTCGAGGGCGAGAATATTTTCTATGGTGAATTAGGATCCCTCCCAACTTTAAGAGGGGGGGCTCCTATACAAACGAAATACAAATTACCTCATAACTCGAGAACTAATCAAGCAAATGGAACAAAATTTTGCATGTAAAAGTTTCGAGGGCAAGAATATTTTCCATGGTGAATTAGGACCCCTCCCAACTTTAAGAGGGGGTGCTTCTAAGCAAATGAAATACAAATTTCCTCATAATTCGAGCACTAATCAAGCAAATGGAACCATATTTGGCATGTGGGTGTTTTTGGAGGCAACCATTTTTTCTATGATGAATTAGGACCCCTTACCTTTTTAAGAGGGGGGGGGGCTCTCATACAAACGAAATACAAATTTCCTCATAACTCTAGAACTAATCAAGCAAATGCAACCAAATTTAGCAAGTGGGAGTTTTTGTAGGCAAGAACATTTTCTATGGTGAATTAGGACCCCTCCCCATTTTAAGAGGGAGGCTCCTACACAAATGAAAAACAAATTTCCTCATACCTCGAGAACTAATCAAGTAAATGGAACTAAATATGACATGTAAGTGGTTTTGGAGGCAAGATTTTTTTCTATGGTGAATTGAGACCCCTCTCTTCTTTAGAAAGCGAGTTATGGCCCATCTCCCCTTTAAGAGGGTGGGCTTCCATACAAATGAAATGCAAATTTCCTCTTATCTCGAGAACTAATCAAGCAAATGGAACCAAATTTGGCATATGAGAATTTCAGAAGGCAAAATTTTTTTCTATGGTGAATTGAGACCCCTCCCCTCTTTAGGAAGGGGAGGCTCCCATTCAAATAATATTCAAATTTCCTTATAACTAGAAAACTAATCAAGCAAAAGGAACCAAATTTGGCATGTGAGGGTTTTTGGAGGTAAAAGTTTTTTCTATAGTCTACTGAGACCCCTTCCTAAGAAGGGGCGCTTCCATGCAAATAAAACCCAAATTTCCTCAAAACTCGAGAACTAATTAAGCAAATGGAACCAAATTTGGCATGTGGGGATTTTGGAGGCAAGAATTTTTTCTATGGTAAATTAGAACCTTTGCCTTTTTTATGAAGAGGGGATCCCATACAAAGGAAATACAAATTGCCTCATAACTCGAGATCTAATCAAGCAAATGAAACCAGATTTGGCATGTGGGGATTTTTGTAGGCATGAATTTATTTTATGATGGTTTGAGACCCCTGTGGTGAGAAGATAAGGACTCCCGTACAAATAAAACAGAAATTTTTTCGTATGTGCCATATTTTCTGCTATGTAACAAGCGGTAAGCTGTGAAAGTACACTAATAAAACCTTCTCGTCGCAAAAGACAGCGAAACGACGCCACTAACTTACGTGCCTATTGCCATTCATGTCAAAAGAGAAGCACATTCGAATGGCACGTCATATTTGCGATGAACGTGCTTTAGCTTTAATGTAAGTTGTAACCAATGGTCCTTTTAAAGGCCACAAGCGTGTTAAAGTAAGACTATTGAAACATGTCAAGCTACGCATAATCATATTTAGTACAATAATCTGTGGGCCGGTCATTCATTACTATTTCAACCTATATGATGCACACAAGTGATTTTTAAAGAAATCTCTTTGTCTCAATGGTTGCAGGCGTTGTATTAATGAACCTCCGTCCACGTATTTTCAAAGCCACCATTGCATTCAATGAAGAATTGAATCTGAATATTTCGCTCTTCTCTTTTAAACATTCACTTAAACAATGGCACTCACAGATTCTTATAAACATACTTATGCCAGAAATGCAGTTAACATTAGTCTTTGGTCTAATCTTCTGATATAGTCCTACGTCACCCTTTTGTACAACCCTTTGGGCTGTATACCTTGTAAATTTTATGCAAAAAACAGCCTACGTAGTTGAACGCCAACAACGTAGTCGTGTCTGGAACACAACCCTTCTGTTTTAGTTTTTGTTTTTTTATCGGGATGACACCCTATTTAAAACCTTGCCTTAAGACGTAGTCCTAGTCCGTCAAAAAGCATTTCGTAAAATACTGGTAGCATAGTCTCAGTACAACAAGACACACGAGTGTTCGCGGCGACCCGCCGTCGGAAGCACCGACCACCCCTATTTGCGTGCATGCATCCTTCTATGTTTACTGACTAGTCCGCTACTATCCCTTAGTTGAGTCCGAACAAGCGGTAGCGAGTAAGGACAGACCCGTGTGTATTTCGGTTATTCGTGGATCGATTATTCGTGGTTCTGCCATTTTAATTCGGCCTAGATCAATTCTCCATTTGTTATTTCGTCTAGATTGGCAAGGCCATTTGTAATATCGTCTATTTGTGTTTCGGTCATTCGTAATTCGGTCACTTATGTTTCGGCCATTCGTAGCTAACCTGACTCACTCTGTATGCGATTCATTTTTATACTGAGTCGATTGGACCACTTGTAAGCTAACGCAGATTGCCTAACATCTGTTATGTATACCATACATTATGCTTTCCGCACGTTATGCATATTGTCCATAATGCCTAACGCCCATTATGCGTAACGTCCGTATGCCTAACATCCGTATGCCTTATGAGGTACACCCGAAATAAATAGCGATTTGGGCTGAAGGTTATTTACTGATGTTTAACCTCTTTTCAGTCTCAAACCTCGAACCAGCTGTCCCATAAAACACTATTGTACATCCAATACAATTTTTTCAACTAAACAATATCCGATTTTCTGAAGTATAAGTTTCGCGTTAAAGCGTTTTCTCGTCCTCAACTGTGCACCGAAGCTAATCGGCAGTTCATTATATTAAATGCCTCGTGCTTATCGGATGATAAATATTTGCACTTCGATGATTAATGTCTTTATCGTGTCATCGAAGTGCAAACAACCGCTTGTTAATGTTGTTTATAGCACTTTTACAACATTGAGTAGACCGAAAAAAATAAATAATAGATGGCACGAGTACCCAGCAGCAATCGATCATTTAAAATACCGTGCACCGTTCCGTGCTGCCGGTCTCCTAAACTCTCTAAGACAATGCCAAGGCAGCGAGCAGCAGCGAAAGAACAGGAAACATTTTGTAATTAATTTCAGAGAAATTTTGTTTGGCGACATGGGATTGCTTTTTACGAAACTCTGCCAGCCAGCCAGCCAGGCTCAGGAGGAGAGCCTCAGGTGCGTTGAAAATAACGTTTTGTCAATATTAATCTCATCATCATCGCAGCCGACGAAACGGGGGGCAGCCCGGTATGGATCTACTTGGTGGAGGAGTCAAGATAGCCAGGATATACCATCGATATTACCGTCTTTTAGCGCAGTGTTTAAAGCCAGCAAAAAGCACACGGATATAATCAATTACAACGATAAGTCGAGCGTAGTTTGATTGGAAGCAATTTGCTAATCTCGTGATTAACGGGTTGCCTCCGTTTCTAATTACGTTTGCGACTTGTGCTGGAAGGAGTTCTGTCTTCGCTCCAAAGATTAAATAGTATAAATTATTATTGAATTTTAAGGGAGTATCGGTAGGGATGGTTTCAGAATGAATTTTGTCATTCGTAAAACATCTTTGTCGAACAGAACTGCAGATCATTAAAACATGCATTAAAAATAATTTGAAAACTGTGTCATATATGCATAGACCTCAAAAGGAATGATTTTCAAATACGGACAGTCAAAGCACCACGGTATTTGCGAATAACTCAACCAAATGGTGTTGATTGCTCCGTTTGAGACCAGTCGATGGAAGAAAACTGAAAAGTAGGACACCTTTTGACACGCCATTTCCTCGGCTGAACTGACCGGCATCTGCAGCAGCTGGGCTGCTGTGAAAGGTACTCAATTTCGGTTGACAAAACGAGTAATTCGATGCGAAAAACGTGCTGGATTATGGGAACAAACAGACCAACCTGTTTGCGGTGACACGCTTTGATGTGGACTTAAAGAGTGTGTTCTGGAGATTTACTGAAAAGCAATTTTTTACCTTCTAATGTGGGGATTAGAGTATACACTTGTCAGTTAATTAAATTTGCTTCAGGTGATGAGCATTATTTTGTATTAAAACAGATTTCCCTTTTCTAATTTCCTTTCCGTTTGGATGGAGCAAATCAATACAGGATTATGTACTATTCTGATAAAGAAGAAAATATCGATAACGTCAAAGGAGAAGACCCTCTAAAGGAAACTATTTCATTTTTGTCCATCTCTTACCTATGTCTACGTGTTGACCTTATTACGGAAGTAAAACACAAATCAATCTCATCTTCACCGAACCGAAGCGTCCGTTTCATCGGTGAAGTCTTTTAATTTTACATCCATTTTCGCGCCCTCCCCTCTCTGGAATTGACTGATTTTTCGGACAGCGTTCGTACACAGTGATCCAACGAAAGGACATGTCAATCTTTCTCTGCTGTGGGTGTCACTATCTGAGCTCCATCATCCGATTAGGAGGGCTTCGGTCACACATTCATGACGTGTGCGTACCTTGATGGGCATGTTCCCGAATTGTATACCGACTATAGACTATGCTCACCGAAAGACAGTACATACAGTGCCATCGCCGGGCTCGAACATGATTTAGATCGTAGTTTCCCTCCCGTTCCACCCTCGCGTGCGATGGCATCACATTTACCTATTATCGGACAACGATTGATTGTGATTGATTGCGGTGAGAAATTACGCGATTGAAACGCGGAAAGCATCTCCCGATATGGTAGTCATTTTTTCGCTCGATATTCTAGCTTTCTAGTACCGCCCCTCCAAGCTGAGTGAAGCTGGCTGCTGTGCAGCAGACGGTGCTGACTCGCAAACCTTGACGCTAGCAATTTGTATCCGAACACGGCGGAAACCGGCCTGACAAACCGTATGCAACCTGGAAGGGACAAAAAAATAGGGCACATGAAAGGAAAAAAAGCGATGCTGTTCCCGCTGAATGTGAGAGCCGACGTTGTCGTCGACCAAGGCTAGCCTAAGTGACAGTGAATCGAATCAATTTTTCACTAGGTTTGGCATCGATCGTGATAAATTGAATGTTTGTCAATCGAAGGGAAAATGATGTTGGCTTCTTCACCGCCAGAGTCACTCGTGGTAACGTGCTGAGCAGAAGCTGGGGCAACCAGGCAGGCAGGCAGGCTGGCTGGCCCTAACTGTCGCACTGCACTGGGCACATGCCAGGACTCATACTGTTATCGATGTTGTTTCGGTGCGTTTTTTTTTCGTTACTACAGTTTGTTGGGGAGGACGGACGACGCGAGCACAAAGTTATTCGGATTTCATGAGAGTTTTCAATGGAATTCTTTCAATATAGAACATTTTATTTCAACAATAACAGCGGTTGATTAATTCGCTAGAATCAATGGCGCATATAACGTGTATGGGAATATGATGGATGTTGCTCGTTGACTAAAGTCACTACAATGCTTTGTTTTTGTTTTGACATGAATGGTTGCCCTTAATTGTTTATTTATTCTCATGCTGCCAACGTTATAAGCCGGTTAGTTATTTGTAAAACCAAACGTACTATAACGCATATTTTATTGATATAAAAATTCAGCTGAATTTGACATTTTTCTATTTTGATTCATTATTAAGTTCCTGGTATATTATTTGGTATGATGCAATATACATATTATGCGTTCACTTTACGTATAAAGCCATGGAGACGCTTTATGATTCATTAAAGGGGGTAATCCGTTGAATTCAACGAAACATTTAACGGGTGACTACTAAAATTTTGGAATTTTTTTCTCGAGCTGTCAAAAAACGACAAAGATACATGGAGAAGATCTGAACTACCGAAATTAAAGATACATTATCAATTGTTGAAAAAAAAATAGTGTAAATTTGAAAACGGTCCGTAATTGGTTGTTCGGCGAAGCTTCGTTTGACGTAGAAACAGGAGCGTTGTACGGCCGTCATGTCAACTTTGCAAATGCATCTCTTGTTTCTACCAATAAACTTTTTGCAATTCGTTGTTCTCGTTTTTGTACACCAAGGAACTCGAAATCCCGAAAAAATCTTCAATTAGGCGCACTGAGACAAATTTTTCGGGTCGTGGTTTTTGGGTAAAAATGGGATCGAATGGGTATTCAGGAACGATTGTGTTTTTTGGCGTAATGCGAAGATTCTCTATCCCGCCAAAACACGTATTATCCATCTGCATGATGTTTTTGTAGAAACGCGATCAGAATTTTCTTCAAACATTTGTCTGCTGCATCTTAATTGATAGCCAAACCAGAGAGCTTGTTGTTGAAAAAACGAGGAAGAGAACGATGTCCTTCTGCGTCCATAATTTTAGCTGGTCTTCCACTACCTTGCTTGCGAATAGTTGTTGGGTAGTATGGTAAACAGTCGAAGCCGCAACATATTCGCTTTTTAAATGTTGTACCGTATACTTTTTGCCGATATTTCTGTGGCAGTTTAAGCAAAACAAGGCAAGCATAAACAAAACAAAAAATATTGACAAAAAGAGGAGAGAGAGAGAGAGAGAGAGAGAGAGAGAGAGAGAGAGAGGGAGAGAGAGAGCTAACACATACATACTCTCATTTCTCTCTGGGCTCGTTTGTTGTGGAGTATAGGGGCCTCAAAAAAAATCCAAAATTTTAGTAATCACCCGTAATGCTTATTGAAAAGTCCCAACGGGCTTAAATTTTTGCCTGTTATTTTTCTCTTCAAAGCAGACTATCTTAAGTTGAACACTAATTGTTCAGACTACCACATCAAGTATCAAATGGCATCAACAACTAAGCTGCAGTTGCAGATACTAAAAGTCAAACTAATAATAATATCCTAAACTAAATATCACAAAACCAATAACCTAGTATTATTATGCATCAAATTTATACTACCCAGAGTGGTCCCCATTCAATAACACTAGGTAAGAAGTTCTCTCCAAATTGACCCTGCTATCAAATCTCTGAACAGTTGCGCAACAACTATCACCACCAATACCAGTGAACTGATGACTGGCAGGGAAGCTTATGGCCAATCGTATCTCTATGGTAATCCAGGATCGGATTTAAGATCTCTTGCAGTGTCACGATGCCGAACTTTCGTAATTCTGGATGTTCGAGTAGCAGCGATCTGTAGTTCCAGATACACGCGTCTCAATTAAGCCGCTCGCTCTGGGTCAAACGCAGTCGTAAGCCGCTCTTAACAATGATTGTAAGCGTGCACACAAGATGGAGGAAGCAATGTTGCTTCTCGTAGTAGAATCAGCGTGAACAGCCTGGCATGACATAAGAACACTGGTTCAAGGCCTGCAACTAATCTTTCGTATTCGTGATTAGAGTTGCTAGACTTTGCTAAAGAAAATCCGTTGTTTTATAGTTTACTAGCTGATTGCCCGATTTTACGCGGAGCCTCTTTGTCTCCCAGTCACTTATACATCTGTTATTGTAAAGAAAATTCTCATAGTGTAAGCAGCAAAACCCTTTTCTTTTTATTTGAATGTGTCTACTCCCTTTGTCAATTCCCCTCATGTTATACCCCAGCCACTTGCAAATCTATCTTATCGGTAATCGGTAAACCTTGTTAACGACCACCCTATTCCCCCTTTCAGAAATCCAGACACTTGTGCAACTGCTATCGTTCCAATTGCAAGAGAAACGCACCCCTTTACCCATTTGAACCTTTCTCTCCCCTTGTAAGAGACCGTCTCCCTCTTTGGTCAACCCCCCCCCCCCCTGCGCTGATTCTTTTGTGTCAAAAAACATGCGTTTGACAAACTACGTTTGATTCGGAACAGTCCAGAACTTCCGGAGCTATGACGGAACACTCATTCATACTCACGTCCCCCTACCTATCGGTTTCTTCCCAGTCAGCTCCCCCTTCTGTCACGATTACGACGCTAATTATGCATCGGTTTGCTCTATGAAAATCCCTATAACGGAAACGAAACAAAGGTTTATTTACCATATATTCCTCCTCGGTGGAGCCCCCCATTTTCTCAAAGTCACTTGCACAACTACAAACAGTTTAAATGCAACAGAAACGCACCAAAACCGTCAAAAGTTAATCATTGCTTACTATAATGAAAATAAAAAAAAAACTTTTTTGTGTTAGGAAATATAGACATAGTTTCTTCGGAAAAGCTGTAAATATTGTAAAAACAAGCAACTTTGCTGAAGTAACAAAATGTCTATCTTCATCGAGTGCTGAACTATAGCGCATATTCTTTGAAATTTCTTTAAAAATTAATTTTTCATTCTTAGCTTTTGTTAGTTGCATTTTATAAGAATACAATGTTCTAGGCAATTATCGAAGCTCTCAAAACACACGTTATTTTAGAAAACCGCAAATCTCTGGTACTTTTACATTCTACGTTTTCATATTTTCAAGCTTTTAATTTCCGTAGCTTCACGAGCCTGTGGGATGAAATTGGGCAAGCGGCTTAATGAAAACAGAGCTTCATCTTAAAGCTGAAGTCGATTACTATAAACTTGTATGGATTCCGCTTGTCCCCAACCACCCAGATGAGAGTACGACAAACATACATTTTATGTGTTTCGCGTTCACTAAAGGCTCGATACACGTCCATTTGTTGTGTGTTAGTAGATAGACACATGCTTTCTTCGGCAAAGTTATGGAAAATATAAAGGCAAAGAACTTTGTTAAATAAATGACCTTTCTATCTCTATCGAGTGCAAAGCTATAGAGCATTTTCCTTGGAAATTCTTTAAAAATTAGTTTTTCATACTTAGCTTATGTTGATTGCATTTTACAGGAATATATAGTTCTAGGTGATTTTTTAAAGGACTCAAAATACACGCTTTTGCAGAAGATTGCAAATCTCCAGGATCTTTCCTTACAAAGTTATCGCTCTTGGTTCGTGAAGTTAAGGAAAAATGCAGCTTAAATAAGCGATAACTTTGTAAGGAAGGGTCCTAGAGATTTGCAACCTTCTGCAAGATCATTTGTTTTGAGTCCTTTAATAATTGCCTAGAACCATAAAGTGTTGTAAAATGCAACCAACATACGCTAAGTATGAAAAAAAAATTTTTAAATAATTTCCGAAGAAAATGCTCCATAGCTCTGCACTCGATAGTGATAGAAATGTGGTTTCTTTAGCACAGATGTTTGTCTTTATATTTTCCATAACTTTGCCGAAAAAACCATGTGTCTATCTACGAACACAAAAGAATGAACGAGTATCGAGCCTATAGCGAAGCGAAACAAATAAAACGTATTCTTGCCGTACTCTCATTTGGGTGATTGGGGACAAGCGGAATACATACAAGTTATAGTACTCGACTAAAGCTTTAAGATGAAGCTCTGATTTCATTAATCCGCTTGCCCAATTTTACCCCATGGGCTCGTAAAGCTACGGAGATCTAAAGCTTGCATATAGGATTACTTAGAAAGTAAAAAACCCAGAGATTTGCGGTTTTCTACAAAAACGTGTGTTTTGAGAGCTTCGATAATTGCTTAGAACATTGTATTCTTGTAAAATGCAACTAACAAAAGTTAAGGATGAAAACCTAATTTTTAAAGAAACTGCAAAGAATATGCGCTATAGTTCAGCACTCGATAGAGATCGAAATTTTATTTCTCCAGCAAAGTTGCTTGTTTTTACAATATCTACAACGTTGTCGAAAAACCTATGTCTATATTTCCTAACACAAAAAAGTTATTTTTTTATTTTCATTAGAGTAAGGAGGGGTAAAAGTGCGATGAGGGTAAAAGTGCGATTCAATGATTTATCAGTGCGGATTCCTAGTAAATTGACTACATTGGCATGAATGGGTGAGTACTTTGACAGCTAAAATCTATCATAAACATTTGTTGTTTACGAAGCATAGATGCTGAATTATGGGTAAATGTTATTTTAGAATGGTTTTGATGTTATATTTCGTTGTACGGCAAATACGATATCAACAGGAGGATATTACTTGTTGACAAATTGTAGCAGCGTTTTACATCACTCAGATGAAATTGCGGTGAGAAGAATTTACAAGATATATTTCGCTTTTTCATAATTTAATAAAACCCCGTCAAACGCCTAGCGGGGCAAAAGTTCGATTCATGGATCGAGAATCTAACTCATTTTACTGACGGGGCGACGACACTATGCAGGTCCTTGCGACTTGTGAGATACCGTGCGCGACGCTGTTCGTGTCTCAGCGTTTTAGCCCCGATTCTCAACGGGGTTGTTCGGGGAAAGGTTTCGTTGCTATCACGGAGCGAAAAAATTCCAGTTTGTTTCAAACGAAATTTTTGTAACAACCTAAAAATATTTTTGTTTAAAAACAAAATTCTGTTTGAATCAAGAAAATAACAGTTTTGAATTAAAAGTAAAGTATTTTCAAATTGAGTTTAACATCGATATAACAATAAATATTTCAATCCTACATATCAGTTTAAAACAAAATTAAATTTCTGTTTGTGCGTAAAGCAACCATAAATGTGGTTGAAACTACATTTTTACCTTTGTTATAGAGTAAGGAGGGGTAAAAGTGCGATTTAATGATTTATCGGTGCGGATTCCTAGTAAATTGACTACATTGGCATGGATGGGTGACTACTTTGACAGCTTGAATCTAACGTAATCTTTGGTTGCTTACGAAGCATAGTTGCTGAGTTATGTGCAAATGTTATTTTAGGGCGGTTTTGATGTAATTTTTCGTTATACGGGTAATATGATATCAACAGGAGGAAATTACTTGTTAAAAATTTGTAGCAGTGTTTTACATCACTTGCATATCTGTTTGGAAATACGGTGAAAATAGTTTACAAAATATATTTCGCTTTTCCATAAGTTAATCAAACACCGTCAAGCGCTTAGCGGGGTAAAAGTGCGATTCATGGACGGTGCAAAATTGCGATTCATGGACGAGGCAAAAATGTATAGCTAATTATAAACAACTTTTGGCACTATATTACAGATACTGGAAATGGAAGATCTGCAGAAAACTGGAAAACAATGTTTTTCCGCTGATAAAACAAAAAAAACAAACGTTTGGGAAAGTTTCGATCTGCCAGAAGCTGCAATACACCAGCGCAAAACAGGAAAGGTGTAAATTGAGAATATTCCTTACCGAAACATACCGCAGATTGAAGATAATATGGTTTTGTTAGCTACTGCTGTGCTAATTTCATGGATTCTAGCTTCGCACTTTTGCCCCGCGGTATTCGTACTTTTGCCCCGCTAGTGGGGTAAAAGTGCGAATCGGCACTTGATCAGAAGAATGAAGAATTTATTTTCAATAACACTATTATTCCAGATGATTTATAGTTGAATGTAAAGACATTGAGTAGCTGCATCACTATAAAACATATTTTGTTGTTTTCCTTCTTTATATCTCGCGAAAATTGATGACAATTTCAAACATCGCACTTATGCCCCGCTCTACTCTATAGTAACCCGAGCAGGAGCGAAGAGCAAAATAATATCAAAATGTGTTATGGAAATCGAATAACTCATATCAAAATTTGGTCTTGTTTTAATTGACATAGTTGGTAAAATAACAAAAAATAATATTTGTTTGTTTATTTGTTTATTTGTAAAAATCAACTGACATGGATTGTCTTATTTAATATTTCTGGTCGGTTTATAAAAAGCTAACATTATACAATTTTTGAGCGAACTTATGTGATGGTTCATTAAATTCAAATAAACTTTCCACAATAGAAAAAGTCCGGATGCAGGCAGTTATTGGCTCATAGGATCCAAAGGTGGTCCGATGGAATCTCGGTTGCAATAGCTCGGTTGAGCGCAGGGCACGTTGCGATGCACGAAAGTTGATGAGAGACAGGATGCTCGGTGACTCGATTTCGCCATTTAAAATTTTTGCAACACACACTGCTTGTTGAACCTTCCTACGCTGTTCAAGTGTCTGAAGACCCAATAAACGGCAACGATCGGCGTACGGTGGTAGATTGATTGGGTCGCGCCATGGTAGGTCTCTCAACGCAAGCCTCAAGAAACGTTTTTGCACTCTTTCGATACGCAAAATCCACGACAACTGATAGGGGCACCATACCAAGCAAGCATTTTCAATCAACGGGCGAACTAATGAACAGTACAGCGCCTTCATGCAGTGGGGATCACTGAAGTCACGTGCAATTTTAGCAATGAAACCGAGCTGTCGGGAGGCTTTCGATATTGCCGTGGTACGATGTAAGTTGAACGTGAGTTTGGTGTCAAGCAGAACCCCAAGGTCATTGACTTGATCGACTCTTTTGAGTACATGTTCGTTTATTTGGTAATTGAAAACAACCGGACTGGCGATGCGGTGGAAAGTCATCACTTGACATTTTGTGATGCTGATAACAAGCCAATTTTTCTTGCACCAATCAACAAACACATCCAAGAGCCTTTGAAGCCGGATACAATCGTCTATGGAACGAACTACTGAATATAATTTCAAATCGTCAGCATACATTAGCTTGCATCCAACTCCAAGCAGCGAAGCAATATCGTTCACAAACAGCAAAAACAGAAGCGGTCCCATGTTGCTACCTTGTGGTACACCCGACAAGTTAGTAAACTGGGAAGAGAAGCAAGAGTCGAGCTGCACGCATAGGACTCTACCACATAGGTAGGAACTGAGCCATTTCGTAAAGTTCTGAGATGCACCAAGTCGTGAAATTTTCTGCAGCAGTATTTTATGGTCGATACGATCGAACGCAGCCTTCAAGTCCGTGTAGATCACATCAATTTGTGCCTTTTGTTCCATATGTGAAATACAAGTAGATGTGAACTCCAATAGGTTTGTGCTTACGGATCGACCAGGCATGAATCCATGTTGGTCGGTAGAGATATAGCATTTTGTTCTAGCAAGAAGAAAATTGCTCACTACTATTTCAAATAGCTTGGACGCAGCAGAAAGACTAGTGATACCACGATAGTTTCGAACGTTCCGACGGTCGCCACTTTTAAACACCGGGAACATGAATGACTGCTTCCAGATAGTCGGAAATTTTCCGTCCCTAAATGATTTGTTGAATATCTGGCACAACGGATCCACTAACGCAAGTGCACAACGGGCGAAGACTAGAGCCGGAATTCCATCGGGTCCAGGACAACTTGATCGTTTCATTTTCTTGGCAGCTGACAGAATCATATCGGAAGTTATTTCGAAAGTGTTTATATCCACTAAATCAGCAGGAACATCAGCAGATGCGACGACAACCTCCGAATCAGATGCAGATTTTTCAGCAAAAACCGACGCAAAAAATTTCGCGAATAGTTCACACGATTCCAAAATACTATTTGCTTCAGCGTCATCGAGAAATACATTAGAAGGGGTAGCAGAATGTTTTCGTTTCGATTTAACAAAATTCCAAAAACTTTTTGGATTTCTGCGAAGGTCAATTTGAACCCGCATAACGTAGGATTTGTACAATGTAGCATTTAAACGTCGATAAGCATCACTCGATCGTTTGAAATTCTGTTTTGCCATTGCAGTCTTCCAAAAACGGTGTTTACGCTGCCAAAAGTTGCGCTCTCGTTTCAACTCACGAAGGTGAGGGGAGGACCACGGAGGGGAAACAGGCCTTTTTGCAACAGGTAAATTTGTGTTCAACCACTGCCGTAAAGTGTCGCAAAAGTAAGTTGCCATATCGTCAACGTCGTTGTATTCTGACAGTGTCACCCAATTGAAGTTCAAAAAATAATCAGAAAAGGCATTAAAGTCCATTTTGCGATAGTTCAAAGCAGTAGATCTATTCGCAGTGCAAACCAGCGGAGAGCAGTTATTCATTGCAGCCACTTCCATTGACAATGTTAAAGGCGGATGGTGTGGATCAACGGGTAGCAGTGGGGCGACGCAGACATCAGTAACAAGCTGTTGTTCCAAAGAACAAAAAACTAGGTCGAGCACACGGCCGAGATGATTTCTGTGCAAATTTGTTTGGTGAAGATTTAAAAAATCCATACCGTCAATAAGTGCTGCGCTTGCATTAGTGAGATTAGAACTGACGGCAATTTGTGCTCCATCCGGCCCATCAGTCCAACAAATGCGTGGCTGGTTATAATCACCGCATACCAGAACTATTTCATCATTTAAACATTTGCGACACAGATCAGAAACCGATGAAATATGCTTTTCAATGGCATCCATGTCATCGCGTCTATCTGGTGGAAGGTACAAACCGCATATCAACAATTTTTTCCCCCGAACTGTAGCACTAACACATATTTGCTCTAAGCAACGACCAGACGCTGGCTCGATGATTGAACTATTGTGTTCATTTGAAACTGCGATTAGTACTCCACCGAAACGACTCTTGTTACTATTTAGCTGGCTGCGATCACACCGAAACACGTTGTAAGAATCCCCAAAAAGCTGCAACGAGTTGATGCGGTCATCTAGTCCGGTCTCTGTCAGGATGATGATGTCGAAGTTGCAGTCACGTGTTGTCAAAAAGATGTCGTCAATTTTTGTCCTCAATCCACGCGTATTCTGATAATAGATCCAGAGCCGCTCATTCACATTATCATCACGCTGCAACATATGATCATTCAGTGTATGGAAAACTAAATTACGGTCAAAGTACTCGCCTCTGGTGGGAACCCAAAGGGTCCCACCGTCCACTATAGAACGCAGTTGATTTATATTATTTAAACCGCCTCCGGGGTGCGGTGAACAAAACGTCGATCCCAGTTTTTTGGTTGGTCCACGAACTCCCGAAATAGCAATCCAGCAGGCCATGATGATGGATCCAATGCTTTAGTTTTCATGTCAGGATCGAGGCCGATTTTATATGACACGAACGATAACGCGGAAACATCTTTCCCTTTTGCAACGAGCCGAATCGTCTCGACCGGTGCAGGCGCACTTAAGTAGCGAGCTACAATTTTCTGCACGTCGTCGTCCGTGATGAGAGGGTTTAATCTGGAGAGGTATAGCCAAAACTTATCGACATTGCGCACACTGAATGGGACGGAGAGATCAGTCAAGTCCACATTGCTAGTGCCGCAATCCGTTGGTGCTTGGACATTTATTTTGTCTTCTACTCGTCGCCGTTTCATACTACGCTGGGGCCCGACGGGTGTGCTAGGTATTGGCCATATCGGTTGGGAGTGTGAGCAAGCCAAATCGTCAATTTTTTTGCTCAGTACCTCCACAACGTTAGATAGCTGCTGAACTTGCACTGGCAGGCTAGCCGAAATTGGCGGTTCAGATGACAACAGCGGTACTTGTTGAGTATCGGCAATGTAAGAATGGATGCTGCGGCCGTTCAACTCACTTCTACATGTCGTACATATTAGCAGAAGTTTCCCGCAAGTAAAAGCTTCCCTCAATCCACGAGAATTTATACCGCAGCAATTCTGGCTGATGTGCAAAAAGGCTTCGCAGAAACCACAGCGTAGTGGTTCAAGATCGTTGACTTCCTGCTTACATTCGCCGCAATATCAGAAAAAAAAAAATTAACGAAGCTTTTTGGCAGATCACTTGATCACTATATGGCGATAAAAACACTAGGCGTTGCGCGAAAAATAGTCTTGTTTTCACTAAGAAAGACTCACAAATCAGGGTAAAAAAAACACACTGTCCACAATAAGAATCGGTGGTATAACCCAAAACAATGGTAGTCAAAAACCAATAAATAGTTTTACTATCGTAAAAAGCGAAAAATTACTGGAACACGAAACAAAAGCTTTGTATAGAAGCAACTTAACGAAACAAGTCGTCAAAATTTTGCTCCGTTGAGGCCAAAAGAATAACTACTTGTGTTATTTGAATAACAAAGCAATAACATGACTGTATTCAGAGTTTAGAATAACATATTTTAGTATTATTAAAGTACTGAATAACAAATGCAGTAGCATATGAGATATGAAAAAATCATTTTATAAAATATTTATAATCTAAATTCTCTTTGGTCAATAAAATTTTTTATGAAATTTGTCAAATGTCATTCTAAGGTCAAAATAAGATATGATAACAAAATCAGTTATTAACCGTTATGTGTTCGACAAAAAAAACACCTTTAAGTGCTCGACAAGGGTACCCGGGTACCCACAAATTGAAACGCTTGTAACTTTGGCAATTTTTGACCGATTCGGACACTTTTACCACCAAAAGATTCAGGAACTTATCCACTTCCAGTGTGGTTACAACAGAGCCGGAAGTGGCTCATCTGGTTCCCGGAAATCCGGCAGTCCAAGGATGTGTTCCGGAATTGAAGCACTTTTTATATTTTTGGATGTAATTATAGTAATATGGGTGTCCAAAGTTCTTCCAATTACTCCGAAAGGTCATTCTTCATTGTTTTAAGACAATACAATGATATATCCTTGGAATGGCCATTCTGTGACAAGTTCCCGTGGGACCTCCTGTGGCCATAAAACTGTTTGGTTTGCAACACTGGCAATATGGGTGTCTAAATTCATGAAATTACTCCAGAAGGTCATTTTTGATTATTTTGATTCTATCTGATGATTTTGCCACGGCATGGCCATTCCGGAACATATTCCCGTGGGGCTTCACAGTTGTCCAAAACCAAAAATATGTGCGCATTAGAGTTTTGAGTGGGAAAACTTGATTTTAGGTTTATGGAACCTTTGGGAGAGTTTCTTGAAATTAAAAGTTCTATCGTATGGTGAAATTCAAATTTTGAATAATCCCCCTAAAAGTGAAATAAAAAATTTATTTTTCTGCAGCTTCAATATAACACATTGATGAGTTCTGCAAAGTTTTAGAGCATATTATTACAAGAAATTTTGCTGAAGACCGTAACCTTCTATCTCTTCAGCGAAGATAGAAAAGTCCTGTTTCTTATATGTGAATCTTCAAAATCAGTTTTTCTATTTTAGCTCTTTTTGTAGTTGTTGTATGATTTTTTCATGTTCTATAAAGTTGTACAAATAGTAAAAATAAACAACTTTGCCAAATGTAGTATACCTCTATCTTTGCTTATTTAGGAGCTGTAAAACTTTTGTTATAATAAATACCCTAATTTTGATCCCCAATTACGCGACTATGCACAGACGGATACAAATGAAACTTCCTGACTTTTTGTAGTTTTTTATTTAGTTTCAGATTTATGTAATGTAATTTGTATCTGTTTGTGCATAGTTGAGTAATTCGGGGTCAGATTTAGGGTATTTATTATAACAAAAGTTTTACAGCTCCTAAATAAGCAAAGATAGAGGTATACTACATTCGGCAAAGTTGTTTATTTTTACTATTTGTACAACTTTATAGAACATGAAAAAATCATACAACAACTACAAAAAGAGCTAAAATAGAAAAACTGATTTTGAAGATTCACATATAAGAAACAGGACTTTTCTATCTTCGCTGAAGAGATAGAAGGTTACGGTCTTCAGCAAAATTTCTTGTAATAATATGCTCTAAAACTTTGCAGAACTCATCAATGTGTTATATTGAAGCTGCAGAAAAATAAATTTTTTATTTCACTTTTAGGGGGATTATTCAAAATTTGAATTTCATCATACGATAGAACTTTTAATTTCAAGAAACTCTCCCAAAGGTTCCATAAACCTAAAATCAAGTTTTCCCACTCAAAACTCTAATGCGCACTTATTTTTGGTTTTGGACAACTGTGAAGCCCCACGGGAATATGTTCCGGAATGGCCGTGCCGTGGCAAAATCATCAGATAGAATCAAAATAATGAAAACTGACCTTCTGGAGTAATTTCATGAATTTAGACACCCATATTGCCAGTGTTGCAAACCAAACAGTTTTATGGCCACAGGAGGTCCCACGGGAACTTGTCGCAGAATGGCCATTCCGAGGATATATCATTGTATTGTCTTAAAACAATGAAGAATGACCTGTCGGAGTAATTGGAAGAACTTTGGACACCCATATTACTATAATTACATCCAAAAATATAAAAAGAGCTTTAATTCCGGAACACATCCTCGGACTGCCGGATTTCCGGGAACCAGATGAACCACTTCCGGCTCTGTTATAACCACACTGGAAGTGGATAAGTTCCTGAATCTTTTGGTGGTAAAAGTGTCCGAATCGGTCAAAAATTGCCAAAGTTACAAGCGTTTCAATTTGTGGGTACCCGGGTACCCTTGTCGAGCACTTAAGGGGTAAAAAAATTCGAAGCCCCCCCATTCCACCCCCTTAAGTGCTACATGAAAACTTATTTTATGAAAAGTTGCAATTCAACTAGTTCTTAGATGTCACATAGTTTCAATATCCTTGATCAAAGAAAACTTTAGAATTTCGTACTTTGAAAGCTGAAAAGGTACCCGGGTACCCTGTCGAACACATAACGGTTAAACTCATCTTACGACCACTGTTTTAAATATCTACGGAATAACAAAATGTGTTATCAATGTATCTCCATATCTAATCAGAATCAAATTATATCGAGAATCACCGGGTTAACCGCCGAAAATATCACGTTCAGCCGTTTGGTTGCAGTCGATACAAGGATGTGACGTCTCGTACGTAAATTGAGCTCGGGAACTATCTGGTTAGTCACCAAAAATATCATGCTCAGCAATCTTATTGCAACAGGATTAAATCGTACGACGTCCCTTAAGTAAATTGAGCTTGGGAATTATCCGGAGAGCGTTCGGGTTGATCCTTTTCACCAGTTGGCGACTCTTCCGTGGGTTGCCGCTGGGTGCATATATTGTCAATTAACCACTGGGTGTGTGGACATCCAGTGAACTACTGGAACTGACCGCGTGGAGTGCCAGTTACCTACTGGGTGCGCTTTATTAGTTAATCACTGGCTATAGAATCAGTTAACCACCTGATTTTTTTTAAAAAAGGGTTATTCTTCCCCGGATAAGTCAGTCTAATCTGTCAAAAACCTTTAGTCTCTACTAGGATGATCGCAAGGTATACGACCGGGCCAATTAACTGTTAATCTTGTTGAAATAATAAGCCAAAAATACTTGTCTTACTATTCACCTGAATAAGGATTGTTTTATTGACTATTGTGCAATCAGGTCGTGTTTGTTGGTTACATTGTTGTTAGTGAATAAGAAGAAAGTCTATACGACAACTATACAAATCCAATCTTCAATCTTTCAAAGAAGAGCATGTTTCTTATATTTCATACAGTATCCGGAAATATCGTATCATCTCATTCAAGAAATGTAGCTCTACTAACAGTGTTATTTAGTCTCTTCTAGCAATATATAACAAACGCATACCACAAATGGTAAATTATACCACAAATGGTAAATTACACCCATGTGATACACGTCAAACCCCCGACAGTAAAAACCAACAATGAGAACCTCTTCGCAAACTCGGCCAGGCTCAGATGGCATCTTCAGTCGCGGCTCTCGTTCCATGAAGGTGAGCCATGAAAAACTTAATCATGCGTTACTGCTTGGTAGTACACAATGGTACGTAACGTCAAGGTTATTTTTTATCTCAATTGACCCACATTCCAGTAGGCAACACTCGACAGCAGCAAGCCGCAGGGAATTACGAACGAGGACTAAATTCAGCAACGGTAAACCCTAGAGCCGATATAAATTTTTTTTCGTCTCTATTCTACTCTCACTGACTCCGAACAATCCACACGTTAACCCACATTTCATTGAATATTTTCTGGCCCCTGCAGAATGAATGAACGCTGGCAGATGTGGTAGGAGGACACAATTTTCCCACATCCGGCCATTTCACGGGGACTCGCTATCATCATCGGCATCCACAAGAGGCGGTCTTTCAATTACGCGATAGAGGCGTATTTTTACCGCTTCGGGCATGCCACCTCGCCTCTGGAGGAAAACTACTTCTCATCCTGGCGCTGCTGTGCGCCCTGCCAGTTTTGCCAACTCATTTCCCGGTGAAGTTTTTTTCCCTGCCACTTTTGGAGTCTCTGGCGAAATAATCAACGGTTTCCGTTCGTCGCTTCATTCGGAAAACCAGTCGCATCCGATCCGTTTCTGTTTTTCGCCTTTCCCTACCAGGAGGTGCGAGGGGGGGGGGAGAGAGTTTTCAAATCGGACTCGGTCATCCATCAATGCACAGTCATTTGAGGGTTTCATTAAAATATAATTCACGTTTGCTCCATTAGTACGAACTCTGCCCGTTAATGTTCCTTACGGATCCCAGCGCCGGGTTACGGTTATCTCACGATTTTCAGCACGGACACGACACGGGTCCGATCTCCCGCAATGCAATGTCCCCGCATCAACGGACAACTTCTGTATGCAGCATGCAATAAAACTGCAATTAGTTGCTGGAGGTGAAATAAATAAGCTTAACATAATTTTAATTGCATTTTCGTTCCAGAACACGCCCGTTCCGGGAGGACACAGTTCATAGTAGGTACAATGAAGCTCTCTCTCTCCCTCTCACTCGGTACTACTGCGACTGTTTTCATTTCGAACGTTCCGTTCCGGGATGTGTACTGCAGTTCGCGTGCCTGTATGTGTGTCCTGTAGTGTTTAAGATAGATTAAAACCATCTTTATTGAAATGCTTCGCGACGTTAATCCTGTATTAGATAATTAGAGCTGTTCCTGGCTGTATTGTCTTTGGGGAGTCGATCGCAACTGACAGTCTCAGCCTTAAACGAAGTTACGCGATTAAGTCCGACGTTCGGAGAGAAATGACAATAATTTCCCGGTTGTCTGCTTCACGTGCCTGCCTGTTTCACGTTCATGATACGAGTAATATAATTGTGGAATGCTTCGACCGTAAACGTGCTCTCGGAGGGCAATGCCCTCTGCATGGAACAATATACAAAGAACAACAGGAATTTACCCAGTTCTGTTGGTGGTGCTATTTGTTACAATTTTTATTATTCAGATATTCACGTAATCAGAAAATGGGCACGTAATTTAATACGGAATTTTGGTGAAAATGAATGCACAGAGTAAATGGAAAAGTTAGAAAGCTGCGGAATTAGAACACATATTTACACTTGCGAGCCTTTAATGGTACTCTGTGTAAAATATATACCACTACTAATACATGTACTTAATGTTTTAATCCTCCTAATCATGAAAGTTTAGCTCCAGCTAAAGCCCCAATACCGCAGCACTGATTGACACCTTCCTCGCGGTAAAAGCCAAACCCTTTCTTCCCATCATCACTAAACCTGCTTGGGATGCACCCGATAGTCACCTGCTCCGTCACCAAGGTTGTATCGTCCTTGTAATTAGTCTAGTCGGAAACAACGTCATGATCACGTGCTTCTTGTCAAATATTGTCAAGAGAAATTCCTGATGACTTCGCTGAAAACAAACACGAAAACCTCACGGAAGGTGCTTTGAGCATAAGATTAGCTGTCTGGATTGACTTTCGTGTTTATTAACTAGTGGCTGTCGCTTGATTAAAACAAACCTCCGGAAAGCACAGTCTTCGAAGGTAGTGTACTTGTTGAAATCGTATCGCTCACTACAAGCACTGAAGTTTGGGGTACAAATGAAAACTCTGTACTTTCGAGTGCAATTCGATTTAAAATCAAACTTGAAATTGGGCTAGAAATGAGACTTGGAACTGGATTAAAAAATAGAGCTAAAATTGGATTTAAAATTGTACATCACATTCGATACTAAATTAGGGCAACTTTGGGCTTTTAGCTTTATTTCAAATTTTACTGGAAATTTGACTTAAATTTGGATTGGAATTTTTATTTGGATCTGGACTTAAAAGAAAATTTGAAGTTTCTATTTGAAATTGGACTTAAAATCTATTTTGTTTTTATCTGTTTCCCTTTCTATTCTTATTTTACCCTACTTATCCACCTTTTCTGTCAGTTCTTGTTTCTCGTTTCGTCCCGTTTGGCTCTCGTTTTTGTTTTTTCTTTCCATTTTCTTCTTTCTCTGTTCTCGTTAATCATCAATTTTCCTGCTCTTGTGTTTTCTCCCATTTTAAGTTTTGTTTTCCTTTTTTGTTCCGTTTCTTCTCCTTTTCTTTCCAGTTTATTCTTTTTCTTTTTTCTCATTTTCTTCTTCTTTTTTCCCATTTTTTTGCGTTTTTCCTTCTCTTATCTCGTTTTACTTTTTTTCATTTCCGTTTTCTCTTTTTTTCTGTACAGTCTCTTCTTTTCTGCCTCGTTTTTCCTATTTTTTTCAAGTAAACAATAGGGAAAACGAAAAAATCCAGTTCAGAAAAACTGGCATGGAAAACCTCAAAAGAAAAAATATGGGAGAGAGAGTGGAACTAGGAAAAAGAAAAGAAGTGAAAAAAAAGAGAATGGGAAAACGAAGCAATAAATAAGAAGACTGGACAGATAATAAAGAGTATAAAAGAGAACAGAATTAAAACGAGAGAAAAGAGGGATCAAGAAAATGGGGAAATGGAAAAACGAGGAAAAAAGGGCAAACGGAAAAGAAAAGAAGTAAAATGAGATAAGAGAAGAAAAAACGTAAAAGAAAATGAGAAAAAAGAAAAAGAAACTAAGGATAAACGGGAGAGAAAAGGAGAAGACACAGAACAAAAAAGAAAACCAAAACAGAAAGAGTGCAAATATGGCACAAAATAAAAAAAATGAGGAGAAAAAAACGAAAACGGAAGACAAACTGGATAATGAAGAACAAAAACAAGTCGTGAACAGAACATGACAGAAAAGAAGGAATATGGCCTTACTACCATTGCAAATAATTTAAAAAAAATCCTGTCACTCAGCACCACCCCCCTCCCACCTCTTGGAAATTGGCTTGAAAAATCGGGGGGCAAAAACAAACTTAATTTATAGGATATGAGTTAATGTTTTTTCATAAAATCAATTGTTTGTGGGTTCTGCAGCCTGAAAAACTCGAAAAATGAGTGTACGAGTTGAGTTAATGCTTCTAGCATGATACAGAAATGGAAATTCAAACAACGGAATTTCCGAAAATCGGCCGAAAAAATTTTCTTTCGTTTTTGTCTTTTTTCGTAGATTTTTGCATGGAAAATAATAACGTACATATTAAAAACAAGAATAGATTTAGTTTTCACGTTTAAACTTTGAGTAAAAATGCCTAAAATCAATGTTTTTTTGCTCGATTAAAAAAATCTCTTTTTTTTTTGCCCCCCCCCCCCTCTTCACTGGCCCAAGACCGGAAGGACAACAACTTTATAAAATATTTGTAATGGTCTAATAAGTGGAGGGATGAAACTGACGAACATCAAATACGAGGTAGAAAAGCAGTTAAAACGGAAAATATACGATAACCGGGTCCAAATTAAACCAAAATGGAACAGAAAATAGCATCGAAAAATAAAAAAACGGTCATAAAATCATGGAAAAACATAAAAAAATATAAAAAACGGGACAGAGAGAAAAATAAGAGGAAAATCAGGGATAAGAAATGAAGATTGACGGAACGGAGAAGTGAAATGAGAAACGTGAGAGAAATCGAGGAAAAATGGAAGGGAAAAGAAGGGAAAACTGGAGTAGGGGAACGAAGGACGGAATGAAAAAGTGTCAGCAAACGGGTAAAAAGGAGAGTCAAATAAGAAGGCTAGTCAGAAAAAGAGGAAGAACGGAAGAGAAAAGAATAATAACGAGTAAAAACAATAAAAATGAGAGAAGAGAAGGATAAACAATGAAAAATGAAGAAAACGAGAAAAACACAATATTCAGCAGCAAAGAAATGGAGAGACTCTGCTGTCGCCTACCGCCTAAAGAGAAAACATAAGACAAAATAGAGAAAATTTTAAGAAAAATAAAACGAAGACGTAATGAAAAACAAAACCAAGAGAGAAAATAGGATATTTGGAGCATGGAAATGGAGAAACGAGAACAGGAAAAAAGGAATAAAAAAATGAAAAGAAAAAGAAAACGGAAGACAAATGGGATTATGAAAAAGAACAAAACGTGAACAGAACATGACGGAAAAGGAAGAAAATTAGTAATAGGAGGAAGAATGGAACTGAGGAAAATGAAAAACGAGATAGAAAAGGAGTTATAAACGGAAAAAATACGAAAACGGAAAGTCCAAAGTGCAGCGAACAGAAACTAACATCAGAAAGTTGAAAAACGGGCCTTGAAACGCGGAAAAACGCCGGAAAAAATGAAATTCTAGGACAAGAAAAGAAGAGGAACGTTTCTCGTGAAACTCGTTCTGTTGAGAGAAAAGAAGGATAGATGCACAAGAAGAAAAAATGGAGTGGAGGAAAGGAGAACGAAAGGGAAAAAAAGTTTCAGAAAAAGTGGAAAAACGGGTGATAGAAGAAAGAGAAAACGAGACAAGATAGAGAAAACGGAACAGAAAACAAGAGAAATCAAAAGTACTCTTTCAACATTTGGATTCTCTTAGTTTCATTTCAAAGAAGAACCGCGAGAGATAGATAAATGGATAGATAGATAGATAGATAGATAGATAGATAGATAGATAGATAGATAGATAGATAGATAGATAGATAGATAGATAGATAGATAGATAGATAGATAGATAGATAGATAGATAGATAGATAGATAGATAGATAGATAGATAGATAGATAGATAGATAGATAGATAGATAGATAGATAGATAGATAGATAGATAGATAGATAGATAGATAGATAGATAGATAGATAGATAGATAGATAGATAGATAGATAGATAGATAGATAGATAGATAGATAGATAGATAGATAGATAGATAGATAGATAGATAGATAGATAGATAGATAGATAGATAGATAGATAGATAGATAGATAGATAGATAGATAGATAGATAGATAGATAGATAGATAGATAGATAGATAGATAGATAGATAGATAGATAGATAGATAGATAGATAGATAGATAGATAGATAGATAGATAGATAGATAGATAGATAGATAGATAGATAGATAGATAGATAGATAGATAGATAGATAGATAGATAGATAGATAGATAGATAGATAGATAGATAGATAGATAGATAGATAGATAGATAGATAGATAGATAGATAGATAGATAGATAGATAGATAGATAGATAGATAGATAGATAGATAGATAGATAGATAGATAGATAGATAGATAGATAGATAGATAGATAGATAGATAGATAGATAGATAGATAGATAGATAGATAGATAGATAGATAGATAGATAGATAGATAGATAGATAGATAGATAGATAGAGATAGAGATAGATAGATAGAGATAGAGATAGAGATAGAGATAGAGATAGAGATAGAGATAGAGATAGAGATAGAGATAGAGATAGAGATAGAGATAGAGATAGAGATAGAGATAGAGATAGAGATAGAGATAGAGATAGAGATAGAGATAGAGATAGAGATAGAGATAGAGATAGAGATAGAGATAGAGATAGAGATAGAGATAGAGATAGAGATAGAGATAGAGATAGAGATAGAGATAGAGATAGAGATAGAGATAGAGATAGAGATAGAGATAGAGATAGAGATAGAGATAGAGATAGAGAGAGGAAAACTAAAAACTTTTCTAAAATGTTTACCTAATTCAAAAAGATCAATCTCATGAACTAAATAACGTAGTATAAACTGTATCTTATGCAAATGTTATTAAAGTTTCTTGGCATATTTACGTATGAATTGCCGATGAATCTAGAGATAGTCCGTCTCCTGCTAGTCTCCAAAAAAAGATGGAAAAATTTAAACTAGAAAAAACTAAGAAAATTTAGGGTGGAGGAGCGTTTTGTGAGAAGAATGGTAAACTGGATTAAACTGGAAAATTGCAATATGAGGTCAAAAACATATTCGGTCGTTCAATGGCAGGTGAGACTCCAACTCACACTCTATCGGTTCTTCATTCGGGTACCAACCAAGAGAGTGTGGATGCTGCTCTATCACCAAGGTTTGGCTGTTTTGTCGTTGTAATTAGCCTGAACAAAAAAAAAACAATATGATCACGTGCTGCCTGTCAAATATTGCTAAGGGAAATTCTTAATGATTTCGACATCAACAAATATCTCACAAAAAGCACTTTAAGTCTAGATTAGCTGTTTAGATTGACTTCCGTGTGTATTGACTAGTGGTTGTCGCTTGATTAAAACAAACCTCCGGTAAACGCAGCCTTCGAAAGTAGTATGTTTCAAATCGGGGAACCAAGGGGAAATCAATCGAATAGATGTTTATCAGACAATAAACTTGCTTCAAGCAAAAGCTAATGAAGTTTGGTTTTACAAGCACCTGCCGTTAAACTTTTGCAGCTTAAAAGAGCTAACAATCTCAAGAAATTAGCAATTTTCGATCAGTCCGCATCCATTACAGGAGATTCTAATAATGCGGCTACTAACACACCGAGGCAAAAACTGTGAAACAAAACACGTCGCTAATAAGCTTTCATGTTTCAGGAGAAATTTTCATCAAAAACTTCGATGATTTCAGCACCCAGTTGCGACAAGCACCGGCTTTCCAGTTTTCCGCAGCAGACATTAGGATTTAATCAGTTTCTCTCGGCATTGTGTAACACATTTTCCCTCCGCCCGAAAAAAAAACCTAATTAGAACATGGATGGATGGAAAAGTTTTCCAATCCATGACGGGAAAGTTTTCCAACATCCGCAAAGTTACCTATAGGCATGGCAAGGGAGCTTTTGAATGTCGACTTCTGTCATGTATCAATCAGCGATTAGTGACGCGATATTCGCAATCAATCAAAGTCGGTGATGGCGTCGTCTGAAAAAGACCCCCTCCCCCCAGCAGCCGGAGCATCAGGATGAAGTGAAATTTTGTCATCGCTTGGAACACTGTCAGAACCACTGTAGATTGCATCGATTTGCAACGAACACCTCCATCCAACAATTGAATTGAATTTAGTTTAGCGTTAGTTTAGGAGGAGGAAAGAATTAGGCCAAACGGTAAAGTTTTGCCTTTCTCCATGTTGTGTGTTTGTGTGAAGAAAACGAACGCCGCCCGAACAAGATAAACAACATGAAACTTTTTCCGGATAATTGATTGAATGATGGATTTTCATGCAGTTGTTGTTTGCTGCGACCTGCGAAAACCTCGTCAGTCTTGACAGGTCCTTGCCGATGAAGCGAGACTGATTTCAATTTATTTGCGAAAGTTTTCGGTGCTGTGCCGGAAACCGACATGCAAACAAAGCGGGAATGTTCTACAATTTCGGGGTTTATCGATTTTGTTTCGACACTAAATAAACGTTTGACGGATAAGTGAAAATAACCTTCGCTCTATGTTGAATGGATGAACGATTTTTTTTTATGGGAAAATGAGTCTCGATTGGGTAGTTAAATATTTACAAGCCATGTCAAAACAATTGTTCACGAACAACAAGCGATGTGTTTGCGGTTGTCCCCAAAGTGGTCACCGCTTTTATGATGCTTTGATGTACAAACTTTATTAAGTATATTAAAATAAAATGGACTACCCGAGTCAAAGTTTTTCGTGCTGGATTATGAAAACACATTGCCTACTAACAATTGCTACAAAAAGGATGTAATTAAATTAGATTATTGGTAAATATGATACTGTAGTTATCACCATAGTACAGTTAACAACTGAAAACTGTTTTGGGCTTAATTAAACGCAGCAAGATGGTTTAAAGGCTAACGGTAATACAGACCAATATACTCAACGAATGAACAATGTCAGGAGAATTTTTCTCGGAATAAAGAAGGAACTAGATCATCTTAAAAGGGACGGTACGTAAATATACTTAGAAAACCTTTTTCCTTTTTAGTGTCCCTTTTTCACATCATTATTCTTTGGCCTCATTAGGAAAATGATACGACTAAGCACCTGTCTTTACAGCACGTTTTACAGACATAAATATTAAATAAAAAGGTGTGTTATTTTTAGTCCCTATGAAGTTTAATATGGTTTAAGGGGTTCCATACCATGTATACTATATGTAAAACTAATGGAACCCCTTCGGACTTGTTTCAGCAAAAGTTTATCGTGCGGTTTTGTGGTAGAGGAATCTGTAATCTTTGCTAACGCAGCGTTATACAGTGTAACGTACAGGACGTGGAAATCATCAGATTAAGATGACGAATAGCAATATTATTACTCATAACACGATGTCTTGATAGTTCAAATGAATTGAAAAGTTTTTCATCCGAATAACTAGGAAGCTAGGTGCTGCAGTTTTTTTAACTAGAGTCAAGTCATGAACAGAGATAACGTGGAACATTCAATTTCAAGACGATCAAGGTAAGATGCTAAAATTATATCCATGTTTATTATCATATTCGAACAATAAGATAGAACCAACTAATGGAGTTGACGATTGTTGGGAAGGACAAACGTGCTGGAGAGTCGATATAAAAAAAGGTCACGACAAGACGCACTGATGGAAGCTCAAATGACGCGATAAGTAAGAAAATGTAATATGGAGCCAATCAGCAAGATCGGTAAGATCGTTTCAAGTCGAATTTTTCTACATGCCACTATATACGGGTCGACTCTTTTGGTAATAACATACCAAACGAGTTGAAAGTCCGAATGTAATAGTATAATCCATATGATTCTAGTATTACCTTCTGGCGGGGCTTGCTGACTAGAAAATGATTCCGGAATGAGCTGCAGTCATTCTTCATGGGTCGTTGGATAGTCAGTAGAGCTAACACCATCTATAACCCGAAACTAAGATAATTGCATAGACTAACCATCAATGCAGTTAGCTTTTTTCATAATATCACTGCCGGACAGTGGAAGATAGATAGGTTATACACACAAAAAAATAAGATAGAACTAACTAATGTTCATCCAAGCTATAGATTTTAACAAAAACACAAGAGGTGGTGTGCGTGATTGCTCGCATTGACCTTTCGTTGTTCTGGAAAAAGGTTCCAGAAATTTCAGGGAAAGTTTTCAATCTTTGATTCCAAAAAATAAGTATACAGCATGGAAGAAATACGGCGTCGCCAGAACGCTCCAGACGATGATCTTTCAAAACCTTCTCACTGCGACACCACTTCCGTTAAAGGTGATCGAGGCTTGGAGCCATGACTCGGAATGAGCGGTAGCGTTTCTGCCAGTTCGGATCGCACTTTTGCGATCAGTGGTCTAGCGTCGATGATTTGCCGTGATTCGAAGATTTTTTAACGGAATAGATGAGCCTTTCCCAGCATCCGCCAAACTGTAGCGATGCGAACGAGTTGAAAGACCAATAGGTATGCTTGCTTGCGGAGCTCTGAATTAACTTGGTCTGATTTATTTTATGTGGCGAGTCGTTTAGTTCACGACCTACAAAGTAGAAAACAAAAATTATCTCGAGCTCTGAACGTATCTCGATGGGTTGCCAGATTTTAAATATATGGAGCCAGCCGGGGCATTAACACAAACGCCATTTCAGCAAGGTGTCTGCTTTCTCTACAGAGGGCAGCCATCCCGCAGCGTCGTATTCCATCCATTCATTTTGTTTGTCTGTGTTTGTCTTTTGTTTACTTGAGGACACGCTCAATGCCAGGCACCGATCCAGAGATGGCGACCATCATGACTTCCATCTCCTCACAGCCACACTCGCAGGGTTTCTTGTTGGGCTCAGTACTGCTCCGTCGAGTACGCCACTGCACTTCCACTTCACCTGTTGAGACACGAACCGATCCAGGGATAGCGACCAACATAGCATCCATCTTCGGAGTGTTTCTGTTCAAGCTTGGTTTGCTCCGTTACGTTCGTCACTCCACCGATGTGTCTGTCAAGATTGTCTGCTAATCGGGATTGGCAGTTCGCTGGTCGTTTCTCCACTGTCGTTGCAGTTGCAACATAATCTGTGCTCCAACGCCGGTGACGGCATTCCACAGTCACACGCTCTCCTCCCGACACATTTCGCCCCCTATGTTCTCCACCGGCAGGGGCGGCATCTCCCTTCGTATCGCGGCAAATCGAGGACATTCAAAAACCACATGCTGTGATGTTTCTACAGTCTCTATGCATACCGGGCAGACTGGTGTCGCAGCGTGCCCGAACCGGTGTAGGTGTTTTTGCCCATCTGTCTGTCTGTCTGTCTGTCTGTCTGTCTGTCTGTCTGTCTGTCTGTCTGTCTGTCTGTCTGTCTGTCTGTCTGTCTGTCTGTCTGTCTGTCTGTCTGTCTGTCTGTCTGTCTGTCTGTCTGTCTGTCTGTCTGTCTGTCTGTCTGTCTGTCTGTCTGTCTGTCTGTCTGTCTGTCTGTCTGTCTGTCTGTCTGTCTGTCTGTCTGTCTGTCTGTCTGTCTGTCTGTCTGTCTGTCTGTCTGTCTGTCTGTCTGTCTGTCTGTCTGTCTGTCTGTCTGTCTGTCTGTCTGTCTGTCTGTCTGTCTGTCTGTCTGTCTGTCTGTCTGTCTGTCTGTCTGTCTGTCTGTCTGTCTGTCTGTCTGTCTGTCTGTCTGTCTGTCTGTCTGTCTGTCTGTCTGTCTGTCTGTCTGTCTGTCTGTCTGTCTGTCTGTCTGTCTGTCTGTCTGTCTGTCTGTCTGTCTGTCTGTCTGTCTGTCTGTCTGTCTGTCTGTCTGTCTGTCTGTCTGTCTGTCTGTCTGTCTGTCTGTCTGTCTGTCTGTCTGTCTGTCTGTCTGTCTGTCTGTCTGTCTGTCTGTCTGTCTGTCTGTCTGTCTGTCTGTCTGTCTGTCTGTCTGTCTGTCTGTCTGTCTGTCTGTCTGTCTGTCTGTCTGTCTGTCTGTCTGTCTGTCTGTCTGTCTGTCTGTCTGTCTGTCTGTCTGTCTGTCTGTCTGTCTGTCTGTCTGTCTGTCTGTCTGTCTGTCTGTCTGTCTGTCTGTCTGTCTGTCTGTCTGTCTGTCTGTCTGTCTGTCTGTCTGTCTGTCTGTCTGTCTGTCTGTCTGTCTGTCTGTCTGTCTGTCTGTCTGTCTGTCTGTCTGTCTGTCTGTCTGTCTGTCTGTCTGTCTGTCTGTCTGTCTGTCTGTCTGTCTGTCTGTCTGTCTGTCTGTCTGTCTGTCTGTCTGTCTGTCTGTCTGTCTGTCTGTCTGTCTGTCTGTCTGTCTGTCTGTCTGTCTGTCTGTCTGTCTGTCTGTCTGTCTGTCTGTCTGTCTGTCTGTCTGTCTGTCTGTCTGTCTGTCTGTCTGTCTGTCTGTCTGTCTGTCTGTCTGTCTGTCTGTCTGTCTGTCTGTCTGTCTGTCTGTCTGTCTGTCTGTCTGTCTGTCTGTCTGTCTGTCTGTCTGTCTGTCTGTCTGTCTGTCTGTCTGTCTGTCTGTCTGTCTGTCTGTCTGTCTGTCTGTCTGTCTGTCTGTCTGTCTGTCTGTCTGTCTGTCTGTCTGTCTGTCTGTCTGTCTGTCTGTCTGTCTGTCTGTCTGTCTGTCTGTCTGTCTGTCTGTCTGTCTGTCTGTCTGTCTGTCTGTCTGTCTGTCTGTCTGTCTGTCTGTCTGTCTGTCTGTCTGTCTGTCTGTCTGTCTGTCTGTCTGTCTGTCTGTCTGTCTGTCTGTCTGTCTGTCTGTCTGTCTGTCTGTCTGTCTGTCTGTCTGTCTGTCTGTCTGTCTGTCTGTCTGTCTGTCTGTCTGTCTGTCTGGCTAGTCTAGAAGATTCAGCTGGTCTTGGAAATCTGGCCGCTCTTGAAACTCTGGCCGGTCTTGGAAGTCTGGCTGGTCTTGAAGGTTTGGCCGGTATTGAAAGTCTGGCCTGTATTGAATGTCTGGCCTGTATTGAAAGTCTGGCCGCTGATGAAAGTCTGGCTGGTGTTGAAAATCTGGACCGCCTTGAAAGTCTAGTGCCGATCTCGAAAGAGTCTAGCCGGGCTTGAAAGTTTGACCATTTGGAATATCTGGTCGGTCTTGAAGATCTGGCCGATCTTGGAAGTCTGGCTGGTCTTGAAAGTCTGGCTGGTCTTAGACACCTGGCTGGTCTTGAAACTCTGGCCGGTCCTGAAAGTCTGGCCGTTCTTGGAAGTCTGGCCGGTCTTGAAAGACTGGCCGATCCTGAATGTCTGGTCGGTTTTGGAAGTCTGACCGGTCTTGGAAGCCTGGCTGGTCTTGAAACTCTGGCCGGTCCTGAAAGTCTGGTCGTTCTTGGAAGTCTGGTCGATCTTGAAAGTCTGGCTGGTCTTGAAAGTCTGGCTGGTCTTGGAAACCTGGCTGGTCTTGAAACTCTGGCCGGTCCTGAAAGTCTGGCCGTTCTTGGAAGTCTGGCCGGTCTTGAAAGTCCGGCTGGTCTTGGAAGTCTGGCTGGTCTTGAAAGTCTGGCTGGTCTTGGAAACCTGGCTGGTCTTGAAACTCTGGCCGGTCCTGAAAGTCTGGCCGTTCTTGGAAGTCTGGCCGGTCTTGAAAGTCTGGCCGATCCTGAATGTCTGGTCGGTTTTGGAAGTCTGGCCGGTCTTAGAAGCCTGGCTGGTCTAGGAAGTCTGGCTGGTCTTGAAAGTCTGGCTGGTCTTGAAAGTCTGGCTGGTCTTGAAAGTCCGGCTGGTCTTGGAAGTCTGGCTGGTCTTGAAGGTTTGGCCGGTATTGAAAGTCTGGCCTGTATTGAAAGTCTGGCCGCTGATGAGAGTCTGGCTGGTGTTGAAAATCTGGACCGCCTTGAAAGTCTAGTGCCGATCTCGAAAGAGTCTAGCCGGGCTTGAAAGTTTGACCATTTGGAATGTCTGGTCGGTCTTGCAGATCTGGCCGGTCTTGGAAGTCTGGTCGGTCTTGAAGATCTGGCCGGTCTTGGAAGTATGGCCGGTCTTGGAAGTATGGCCGATCTTGGAAGTCTGGCTGGTCTTGGAAGTCTGGTTGGTCTTGGAAGCCTGGCTGGTCTTGAAACTCTGGCCGGTCCTGAAAGTCTGGCCGTTCTTGGAAGTCTGGCCGGTCTTGAAAGTCTGGCCGATCCTGAATGTCTGGTCGGTTTTGGAAGTCTGGCTGGTCTAGGAAGCCTGGCTGGTCTTGAAACTCTGGCCGGTCCTGAAAGTCTGGCCGTTCTTGGAAGTCTGGTCGATCTTGAAAGTCTGGCTGGTCTAGGAAGTCTGGCTGGTCTTGAAAATCTGGCCGGTCTTGGAAGACTGGCCGGTCCTGGAAATCTGGCCGGTCTTGAAAGTCGGGTCGGCGTTGAAAGTCTGACCGGAATTGAAAATCTGGACCGTCTTGAAAGTCTAGTGCCGATCTTAAAAGAGTCTGGCCGGTCTTGAAAGTCTGGCCATTTGGAAAGTCTGGCCGGTCTTGAAGATCTGGCCGTTCTTGGAAATCTGGCTGGTCTTGGAAGTCTGGCTGGTCTTGAAAGTCTGGCCGATCCTGAAAGTCTGGTCGGTGTTGAAAGTCTGACCGAAATTGAAAATCTGGACCATCTTGAAAGTCTAGTGCCGATCTTAAAAGAGTCTGGCCAGTCTTGAAAGTCTGGCCGGTCCTGAAAGTATGGTCGGCCCTGAAAGTCTGGCGCCGATCTTGAAAGTCTTGTCGGTCCTTAAAGAGTCTGGCCGGTCTTGAAAGTTTGATCATTTGGATAGTCTGGCCGGATTGATATTCTGGCCGGTCTTATAAGTCTGGCCGGTCTTGGAAGTGAGCGGCCATTTTGAAAATAACCAGTACCCTTGAACGTGTCTGTCAATCTTGCAAAAAGACTGGTCGTTTTGAGAATATGTCTGTCTTGAAACTATCGCCAGTTTGAAATGCCCTCTTGAATGTCTGCCCGACGTCCGTGTTGAAAGTGTATCCATCTTCAAAGTTTGTCTTGGCAGTATCTGGCCGTTTGGAATGTCTGACCGTCATGGAAGTCATGGACTTTGAAATGGGGCCATAGAAGCTAATTGTTTTTCCATATGGATTCCGGAAATTTGTTTATAATGTTTTACTTGCCATGGATAGTAACAGCAACTAGATCTAAATTGCTTCCTAGGGTCACTTATTAATCTTATTAAAAGTGTTTCTCGATCATACTTATACCGCATTCCTTGTTTGATTTGCTTTTTTACCTTGTCTCATGTCCTAATAATATACCATTTGTGATCCTATAAGCAGTTTGGTTTCAAATCACTATTGAGTTGATGCAAGTGAGTCTTTTGCTTCATTCAGCCTGATCTGGGAAGGAGACTTTTTACTGAGAGTTTATTGACGCGTTATCGACATCATCGATTTACTAAAAATTGGAAGGTCTCGGTTGAAATACTGAGAGTTTGCGGAGTGTTATAATCAAGATAGTATGAAGGCTGCTGGGTAATGGGTCTTCGTAAAGCATTTACGGTTACGTTATCCGCGGAATTTTCAAGCAAATTTGTACTGAAGTTGACTATTAGACATAACTTTAGAACCGTTTTCCATTTTAGTAAAAATATTACAATTCCTAGGTGCTACATTCCATTTTCTAAACTTGACCTTTCGTTTTTATATTACAGACTTTGCAGCCAGCTATAAGAGCACAGGGCAATTGGGTGGCGTGTGCCACAATTCTATTGGCTTTTACAGTCCCAGCCGAATTTCAAACATGCCCAGTCATTGCACCAGTGTTAGACCAGTATCGTACCTCCAGAGAGAACTCTCAATAATAAATTGTCCAAAATATCAACGCCAATGTTAATTGTGGCTAATCGTTTAAGGACTGATATTTTGCAAGTACAGCATTCGGGAAATTTGTTCAATTATATTTCCGAACAGTGTTTTTAACAACCTCTGCTCTCAATGGGAAACATTGGGTTCCCCATATCGGTTCCAAACAATTGTTTATAATATTTTTCAATATAAACAATTACAGAATCCTTCAGTACTCTCGAGCGTCTTTGGAAAAAATCCAAATTGGCAGATTTACGATTGAATTATTTTACAGTTACCCTTCCTCAATGTTTATAGTCCTTAATATAGCATACCTTTTCCTAGTTTTCTCGAAAACAAAAGCGTTGAAATTGGTTGAAGTGTGTTCAATACACGTTTCGAAGTCAATAGTCAATCAACAGACTTGAAATGTTTGTAACATAAATTGAAAGTAACGAAGTGAAGCGTCATCAACTACAAACCGTTATGAGTCGAGTGAAAAGAAATAGAACGATAAAACTCCAACAGGAAGCACCTAAAATTTGTTCCAGTCATAATAGTACCAGAAACAAGACATTCTTTGGAACTGGCTCCCTCGACAGTTACACCACGCCGGCCGTGGAACTCTTGCACGTTGTCCACAATATGGTGAAGCTATTTCAGCGGAAATTACAAGCAATAAATTCAATCATCGTTGAATCCACTTTCGGCACTTTTATCAAACTCGTTTACAGCGCAAAGCCCCATCATCAGCATACGTGCACGTTCCGCTAACTTCAAACCAAATGCCATCCCGCTCGGTGCGCTCGAAAGCCATTCTCGTAGCGAGTAACCGCTGCCCATCAGACAATATTGACCGAAAGGAACATAGCTGAACAATGAAAATATAAAATTTTAATCAACAAACCATACGAGGTAAACTGGTGCTGTGCAATGTAAATCTCCCACACTCGGTGCCATTTCAGGGGAAACTTTTTGCTCCATCGTCAGTGCAGTGCAGTGGTAACCGGCTACATACGGGTTAGGATTTTCCAGCTGGGTCCTGGTTTTCTCCTCTTCATACTGTGCGGATCGAACTTAGTATCCAAGATAATCTAAATTTGTATGCAAAAAGCTCCCGTTCGGGTTCCATTAAATGTTGAACGTATAAAATATTTACAAGGTTTCCCGAAGTAAAATACCAAAACAAATGTCATGTACTTCGTAGGGAAACGATATCGTTCAACTAAAATGCTTTTATTGCATGTATCATCATCACCTCCCCACACCGGTTTCCTCTTTGCTTGCGCTGAATAAGCTGCTGTTACAAAATTCACCAAACCACAAAACCACATCTTTCAATCCGAGTATCGTCAGCGGCTTTGAAAACCGTGTTTATATGTGTGTACTTGCAATCACCTTAGCAGGCAGGACTGGATTTTTTCCACCGCCAGCAGCACGGTCTGGGCTCATATACTTCCTGGAATTCATCCTGACCACTTGGGTCGAAAGTGCTAACATCATCATCCATTGCGCTCAAACGACATCCAGAATGCCTTCATCTGCACGGTACTTTCTAAACGATGTCAACTATCTTCTTCAGGCTAAGAACGTTGAAATCGCAACCGGACCAGTTTGCAGCTCATACATGTGTGTACACCTACCTAGTAGTCCTGTGTAGTATGTAGTATGTTTCAAAACAAAGAGCAAAGCATAACCGCGTCACTTTCAACCGAGACCATCCATTGGGGAATTTTTTAATCCTACCAAAATTGCAGCTCGTCCCCTAGCCCCAGCTGCAGCGTTCCGCTCTAATCCAGTGTACATTTTGGCTGAACGTTTCCCGAGTGCAGCAGCAGCAGCAAAAATGCAAGCGCAGCCATCGTTGTTAGATAGGCAGTATCTTCTCCATGGACCTCAGGTATGCTTTTAAGCTTGAGCCGTTGTAATCCGGCAGTGAATGAACAAATAATAACATTTACCTCCGGTCTCGTGCTCGAGTGTCGGCGCCAGCAACACTGCATAAATGACTAGCTGACGGATTGAGTAGCCCCTCCCCTCACCCACTGACGATGACGTCGACGGCGGGCAGCTATTGCCACCCAAACCTAGTTAGGATGGAAGGTACCTAGTTGGCAATGGAGCAGCACAACATTTTCAACAGTAAATTTTCTATCCCGTTTTATTGCGCTCGTGTACGTGATTAATGGTGGGATTTTTTTATGTTTCTCACTAGCTTTCACCGTCTGATCTTCAAAGGAACGATTCCGCCGTCTCCGCCGACGACCGATGGTCGGACACTGTAGCCACTTTTCTTCGACCGCTTAGGGGTCCTTTAGAGCCGTGTAATTTTTGATGGGATTACGGGGGACGAACGCGCGAACGACTCCGTTTTTGAGGTTCGGTGTTGTCAGTCTGATTTAAGCCAAACGGTTTAAGAGCTCCGCCGAGCACACAAATGCACTCGGTCGGTCGATTCGTTGTCGAATTGCTTACGATGAAGATACGACGACAGCGCCGGAGCAATTAGAGACGAACGTGGATTGCAGCAGCTTTCCTTTGTGGAAAGCTGTTATTGTTGTTACTGTTAGTGTTATCACTGACTGCTGCGGTGGATTTTATTGGAAAGTCGTTGAAAGAGACAGCAACTGGCGATAATTGTTTTGCTTGCCATGCTGACAAGCTGCTGCTCCAAGGACGAATGGACAGACAACCGGCCGGAGAAAGATTTACAGGTCACTCATGTGAGATAATCCTATTGCTGGACAGCAAATCACGTCAGAGGGAAGGAGGGGTTTCTTTTATTGTTTATTTATTTATTTTTATTATAACTCAAGCAGACTGAAACCGAATTGTGCCGTTATTAGAATATATAACCCAGATTGGATAATAAATCAATGAAGATAATTATTTACAAACATAAATAATGACTAATTTTTTATAATATATGAACAGGTAGTTCTGCAACAAAATTGCTGTTAAACATGTCTTAAGCAGAAAACTATTTGCGGAGTGATTCATTGATACGGATTAAGTGTGATTTTGACTGGAGGACGTCAGCTCATACAAGCACTGCACCTGCACGTCTAGTCTACATAACCTATTCGTGCCTCATCAGATCACTATCAGCAATCAGCAATCAATTGTGATGCGATTATCACAAACCCGTAGCCGATAAGCAGATTATACAATTATACACCACTAACAGGTCGTTAAACATCTAATCGTTTTAAAACTAAATGTTACTAGGAAACACGTGGTATTAGAATTTAAACAATAAATTAAAAGAGCCATAAAGCATAAACCATCCGTTTTTCTCGTCAGAAATTTCCATTTCATTGGCAATAAAAACAAAACATCCACTACATACAGTACTGGACAATATAAAGTACGCACCCGCTCTCATACTATATAACACGCGGTATCTTTTTTATTGTCAAACATATGAACTCGGTATATTTGGACAAATTGTAGTATTTTCAATGCTTTAAACGATGTTAAATATAAACATTAGCTATTTTGATCAAACTATTGTATAGTTCTAGAAAAAAGTCAATTTTTAGTTGGTCATAATAAAGTACGCACTACTAATATAATGACTGCACAACGCTGCCTACTGCATACGAATAGGTTCCTCGCCATCACACTGCAACGAAGTGTCAAAAAAAATTGTTTGTGATTGATTTTTCATTACTGGTGCGCGTTTTTATCTGGTACGATGGCAAAAAAGCAAATTTATGAAGATATCGGTAAACCTGTCGTTAAAAATCGTAAGGAAGGTTTCTCGAATAGAGAAATTGCTCGAAGATATGAAATTAGTGAGGCAGGAGTACGAAAAATATTGGAAAAACATGAGGAACTTGGAAGCGTGAAAGACCGGATTGGAAGAGGAAGAAAGCGGAGGACTACAACCAGTGATGACCGCCTGATTCGTCAAGAAGTGGCTAAAGATCCGTTCTCTACCAACCGTGTAATCCGAGAAAATACGAACTTAAATATTTCCGAACGAACTGTACGTAGAAGACTAAAAGAAATGGGATTTAAAAATGGATTTGCTCAACGAACACCATTTATCCGAAATGTTAACAGGTTTGTTTATTTCATATTCAATATTTGATTTTAAGTAATATTAATTTGTATAGAATCAAACGTCTCAAATTTGCTCAAAAATATATCGACAAACTTCTGGAGTATAAAGCCTCTGTATAAAACATCTTCTGAAAGTACATCTATAAAGCTAATTTTTGTTCGATCACTGTGAATAGTTATCTACTATAAATAATAAGAAAAGCATGAAAGTTTCAAGATGTGGTAAGTGCGTACTTTATTTTGTCCAGTACTGTAATTACTACTTCATATCTTGAAAAAATTGTATTTCAAGTCTAACTTTTAATATTTTTCCGACGTTTCGACACTTTGTTATGGTCTTTTTCAATGGGTACTGTAGAAGCAACTAACATTAAAAATGTATTTTACCACGGTACTCCTTGAAAGCAGGCTTCATTCTCGGTTTTTTGCTCAGTAGATGCTCAATTGACTACAGCGCCTCAACTAAACAGAATTCGAAAAAGTAGTGTAAATGGCGATTGTAGAGCTTATTATTATCTACACTATTGTCGAAGAAAGTATAGTTCTATCTTTTGTATTCACGGTGCTATTCGATTGCTACCCCGTTGGTAGCCAAATGAGCGCTCTTTTTGCTACCAACGGGGTAGCAGCCCCATAGCACCGTAAATACAAAAGATAGAACTATATTTCCTTCAACAATAATGTAGATAATAATTAGCTCCACAATTGCCATTTACACTACTTTTTTGAATTCTCTTTAGTTGAGGCGCTGTAGTCAAATGAGCATCTACTGAGCAAAAAATCGAGAATGAAGCCTGCTTGAAAAAGACTCCAAACAAAGTGTCGAAACGTCGGGAAAACATCAATCCTCAGTCTTGATAAATTTCTCTGAGGACTTCCCTGCCAAATATTAATAGTTACAATTGAATCCAGTCGATAAAAATCACAATTGTATTTCAAAAATAAAAACTCATCCTAGAATTTTTATTACGTTATATAAAAAAGTCCCAGCTTTTAAGTAGAACGAAAAAAATATGGGTCTTTTTGATCTTCAAGCTGTACGAAAAGTACAATTTTAATGAACAATTATAATTTTTGAAAAAACAAAATAGGTAGAAATGGCGATTTTTTGAGCCATCTTGATTTAAAACGGGACACTCTAAGCATCACATAAAAAAAGAATACCGGTCAAATACATGAACAAGTACGCAAGTAGTAATCAAATGGAACAAAATGGAACCTTTACATTTTGATAGCACTTTTTTCATATAATTGAAGTATAACGTATTGAATAAGGCCATTACAAATATTTTATAAAGTTTTTGTCCTTCCGGTGTTCGGCCACTGAAGGGGGGGGGGCGAAAAAAAAACAAAGTAAATTTTTTATTCGAGCGAAAAAAATATGGATTTTAAGAATTTTTATTTAAGGTTTAAACGTGAATCTATTCTTGCTTATAATATATTACGTTATTATTTTCCATGCAAAAATATACGAAAAAAGACGATAACGAAGGAAAATGTTTTTGGACGATTTTCGGAAATTCCAATGTTCGAATTTCCATTTCTGTTTCGTGCTAGAAGCGTTAATTCAACTCGGAGACTCACTTTTCGAGTTTTTCAGACTGTAGAGCCCACAGACAATTGATTTTATAAAAAGAAATTTGACTCATATCCTACAGATTATTTTTTTGCCCCCCGATTTTTCAAGCCAATTTCCAAGGGGGGCACATGAGAAGGGCTTCATATAAAGTAGCGGCCAAAATTGCCGAATGTAAAATTTCACATTTTAGCACATGCTTAAATGCAGTTTTGTAGTAAATTGTCTATATTTTTATGATTCGAGAATAAAATTTTGGTAGAAAAAAAATATCATGTAGTAATAAGTCGTCAAAGTTGCCCATTTCAAAAGCTTGAAAAATAAATCATTTTAAAAAAGTCAAAAAATTAAATAGTTATCGCGTATGTGAACATTATTGTTATATATCAAATTAAAACTGATATCTTAGCCTATTAAAAAATGAAATGAAAACAAATTTAAACTCAATGAGGTGCGCCATAGGCTACTTATAATAAAAATGAAATTATCAAAAACTTTAATCAAAAAAACAACTCTTGTCGCCTCTTGTCGCCGCAGTTTCTTACGGTGCGTCTGGAAGCTCAAACTATATTGTATCAAAACATGAATTAAAAGTTTGCTATAATTTGACGTTTTTCGAAAAAAAAAAATTTTAAAATTGTCATATTTTTAGCAAGTTTTTAAAATTTTAAGTACTCTTTCAATATATTTGATTAACTTTGTTACTAAATTTAATTAGTACTTGAAGAGAGTTTCAATGAGAAAATGGGAGAATCCCCGCGAGAAAGAAAAATTTATTTTTGTCAAGCAAATATTTATATTGAAAATATTTGATCATTTTTCCACAAATCACCCTAAATATGAGTTCTTATAAGTTTAAATCATTTCTTTTGTAACAAATATAATCTAGAATCAATTTGAAACTAAAAAATAATTTTGGCCAAAATTAGCAATTTTCCGACTATTGTGGGGGGGTGACAAAAACTTTAAATATGATTTGCAATGGCCTAATTCGGAATCCACATAGGGTAAGGAACGAGTTAAGCAGTGTCACCTTTTTTAATCAGTTGAAAATAAATGAGAAAAAATGGACTTTTTTATTCAAATTTTCAAAATCTTTTGATAAAGACATTATCATGAATCACTTAACCATAGTTTTATGTTTTCACAAACATAATTTACTGTGTTTCCAACAGGAAGTATGATGAATTAAAAATTGTTGTCCAGAAACGTACATTTTTCAGTTGCTGAAAACAATTGCCGCTCGCTACTAAGCAATTCATCACATTTTTCAACACTGATTTCAGTGATTCTAAAAATCAAGCACTTAACATTCACATATCACATTATTCAATACAGTTTTTTCTGTAATCTAAAGTTCTGTTACTAGCCAGCAGCAGCAGTAGCAGCAACAACAGTGAAATTTGTAAACTGTCGTGTTGCCAAATGTCTGATTTGATTCTGGAAATAAGAATTATAGGTTTGAAATTAACTGAAACCTCCAATGGCGAAAGCGTGGTTCAATACTTTCAAGAGAAATGTATGTTCATAATTAATTTTTCTTTATTAAAAACAACAGAAAAGACAGCTTTTTCAATAATTTGCAACGATTTTTTCAATGATTTAATTAAACAACGATGTGTTTTAATGTTATTTGCTTTGACAACACTGTTTTGTAGCGAACCGTGTGCGCTGCTATGTTTGCCTTTTTTTTCTCCCACCATCCTTATGAACAGCGAGTGAGACGTCAAACTCGCAGTTTTCCCTAAGAACACTAGAGAATAAAAGAGACGACGAATACCGTTTACCGAACGGTGCGGTGAGTGTATGCCCCGATAAACAATTTTGACAGATGGCATTTTACGCATCTACCGACCAAAAATATCAAATCTATTAATGCAGATGCCGATTAGTGGGTCGCGGATAGGAACGCGAACTTACTGAATAGGGGGAAAAGTTTGAGAGTTTTTTTAGGGGGGCGTATAAAAATTCGTATAAGATTTCAGGACTGCTTAAAAAACCATCTTGAGGGTAAAAATATGTTCGGTCTGATCAAAATTAGTTCCATCGCTCCAACTTATAAAGCGAAAAATCAAAAGTTTAGCTCTACAATAGTGTCTTCCAGTGGTAACAGTTTGAAGAACTAAAGGTAGCGAGAAGATTGGTATGCTGATATCCCCCACTTAGTTAACCCATCGCTTGTAATAAGGTAAAACAATCAGTGCACAGTGGGGCGACTCCATACAAACGCTGGCCAAGCAAAAAAATCTCTTTAAATCAAGGATAATATGTGGTTCTTAAGTGATTTCGGGGTGCTGAGCCCGAATTTCAGGTTTATTTTGCATTAGAACGTATATATTTTGTGTTAGGGAGAATTTTCAACTATTTTTCAAGTATTTTTTAAGTATAATGACGTATAAGGAATGAGGGTCATTTGGAAAACTATTGCAGATGGATTTTTATAGGATAAAACATTATATAAAACAATTCAAAGCAAGTATGAGCTTTAATAATCAACAAAAATCCATATAAGTTAATATTAATCAAAAATCAAAACTTTTCCCCTTATTAGTTTTCTTAATCTTTTTTATATCCATCTTCTTCTTTTTCTTCTTCTTCTCCTTCTGCAGAATCACTAGTTTCACGTTTCGTCTTCAATAGTAATATAGCGTTCTCAGAAAGATTTTTCTAATTACATTTTTCCGTTTTGAAGAAGCTATAAGCTTAATCCGGAGAAATAAGAAGACGAATAATTCTATCACGATTTGTATTTTCAGACTTATTTTTGCATGTAAAATATTGTCTTATAAGGCAATAACCTTATTTTCGTGAGGGTCAATACCGGTGCAGTGGCTAGCATTCACGCCTCTCACACCGACGACCGTGGTTCAATTCCCAACCCCGCAGAAGTCACGAATGACCCGAGTTGTTAAAATGACTATAATTAAACAAAAAAACTTATTTTTGTGCTTCTTCTGTCATTCGTCCTATCAGCAATATAGTTGTCTAGATTCATTTATGACCGCGAATTCAAATTCTTTGCATTGCAGTGGACGTATTATATGACCCTGACGTAAAAGTTTTTGGTATACAAACAATAAGTTTCGAATTTTTCTGAAATAATGTGTTCAAGAATTTGCCATAAGAAAATTTCTCAACCTTCTAATTAATTTCATATCAATACCCGTGATTTCAGAACTAATACCAGATTGGCATAAGATCTTCGAGCTGAATTTCCGTCATTACTATCGCTGTATCCTCGAGATTTCCTCCAGCCTCTAAAATCTGGTCAATATGCAATATGGACCATACATTCGAAGCAGCCTACCCAACAATGTAAAGGAGATATCCCATAATTAAGATATCTACCGTTTACTTTGAGTGTTTGCATTTAGTCCATATTGTTGAATTCTGATATAGTAGCCTTACAAGCGTAACATTTGTGCTCTGCGCTACTCTGCGCTAAATGAGACTATATCCATCTGAAAGCTCGTATTTTACGCTAACTTTTACCGGTAGTGTCAATAGTGGCGAACCTTGGCTTCAAAACTTTTAAGCGTGTTTTACGCGAAAATATGGCACTTTTTTAATGAAAATTAAAATTGTGGCATACTATGATAAAATTACTGCATACTCAATTAATGAGCTTTATTCGGCACTATTTTTTGAAGAACTTTTCCTTAGACGCCGTTGAAATCCGAGCTACCATTAGACCTCTAGCATGTTTTGAAATATTAGGTTATTTTTCAAAAAAACGCTAAAACATGCTGAGATAGCATACTTTCAAGATTCATAGAAAATTCAAATTTTATCATATTGATCTAAAATTTTGGATTTGAACACTTCAATAGTATAGAATCACAGGAAAAATACAACGGAGAGTCGAAATGAACTTTCATTTTTTGGCTGCTGGCCAGCGATTCCCCACTGTGCAGTGGCCCGCTTAGACTGCTCAAAACCGGTTCTTTACCCTAACATGTAATACCAACCCAGTAATAAGAGCCCGTGGAACAAACGGCTTTCACGTCAGTTAGTCCTACTTCCGAAGCTCAGTTGTTACTGGGAATACATCTTTGATCTCTCTACAGTTCATTCGCACGCTCTAAAAATCTCACCTGTTTGTTGTATCACAAACGAACTATCTGCCCCTGTTTTTGAATATCTCAAGTAATGCACGCGACTTCTAATCTAACTTACCGTGGCGAAATCGCAGTGTATTAAATGATAACACCTTTCTAGAAAGTTCAGACTTAGCACTAGGGTTATCTCGGCACACTGATTTACGAACACGAAACAGTCAACACCGAGGGGATTTATTATGAAACAAATTGATCTATTTCAATAATATTTACGTTCGGGTCAAAACAATTTGCTTGATGTTTTATAATTAATTTAAAACAAAACACCGTGGCACGCGCCATGGTGTCAACCACTGTAGCAGCGTCTAGCTTTGAATTTGATAAGGATTTTCTGTAGTGATTCCAGTCAATCGTGATCTTTGCTCTGCTGAACAAACAGCTAACCTCCTAACCGAGATGATTTAGATTAGATTTTTGTGGGATAATTTGCCAATGTTTTGTACACTTAAACCAGATATTTTTGCAAAGAAAAATATTGCGTGATATTGTTATAGAAAACGATCTACCCACAATTGAAAAAGTATATAATTTGCACTCTTCAATAGGATGTACGCGGGCATTGATTCCGCCGAATGATGACTTCTGTTTGGTCAATTGCTTTGGTGAGGAATTATGATAATGCGCGTGTAAACTTCCATTTTTGCTTATATAATCTTGTGGACATCTTGAAAATCGTGAAAAACAACCCAGTTCTTAAACGTGCATGAGCGGTAAGGTTTATGTGATCGCGCCGGGGAAGTCAGAGCATGGCGAAACAATTTTTTCTGTTCTCTTTCGATTCTTGTAGTTCAAATTTGCTGATAGCGATACTAGACCAAAGCAGAGCAAAGCAAAGCCTAGGTGCTACATTCCGTTATAGAAACTTGACCTTCTGTTTTTATACGACAGACTTCGCAGCCAGCTAACTTTTTTATCCAAAGCCAAAAATAAACAAAGCCCAAGAAAAAGTTATACAAACTGTTATTTAAGGAGTTTTTGTCGAAGAAAAAAAACTTCTATCTCTTAAGGGAAAGAAGTGATAGTGCTACAGACTAATGTATACCCTTAAAACCAGTTTTTCTATTTTTTTTTGGTTATACTGAATTCTGCGCAGTTCTGATGTTCCACGAAGTTTAATATACTATGAAAATACACCTTTTTGCTGAAAGAAGTGTAGCTCTACTCCTGTTGGTTTTCGAACTATTTCAGCTTTTGTCTAATTTTCAATCAATCGTTAAGGGGCTTTATTTTAAAAGGGCGCAGCTGGGTATGAAATGGGAAAGGCAAATGAGGGGCGTCCAATATAGCTCTAGCCATCCCAAGCCCCTGGTAATGCTCTATTCAGTAGCCAAGCTAGGAGGTGCGAAGCTGGCTGGTTCCCTGCTACCTGATCTCAAAACCGCGGTTTTGGACAGACGGCGGAGCCACACGGCCTTGCTGATAGGTAAGCCTAGTATAAGTTATTTTGATTATTTTTTTTTTTCGTTTTAGCTTATGAAGCATCTCCTGCTATATAGTAAAAACCTTGGCCAAAACGAGTTTTATTACTGCACATGGATACCAGTATGAAAAAATTAAATTAACTATTAGAAGCATTTATGGAACCTCAAAGGATGCTACTCTATTCTATACGAAGGACTGCTGGTGAGATTGTTCTATTTTGGCTCATATATACCGAATTTCATCTTAATATCATATATTATTAATAGTATTATTATATTGATATCATAAATGTGGAAGGCTGGATGATGGAGTGAATTGCCAACCTGAATCCTTAAGGTCTGAAGCAAATGTTGCACTTCCCAATTCAAAACAAACAAATCATCACGTGAGTTAAAGTTGGTACAGCGAAATTGATTATTATATGGAAGGATCCTAATGCTGGAAGGCGACTCTTTTAACCCCGGAATGCGCACAAGTGCCTCTGCTTGTGAGTCCGCCCAATCCCTTTTGGCCCTTCTGTAACAGCATTAGTGTGAAATTCATTTGATAATCAAATTTGGATCTACTGTAATTCTACCTACATACATTGGCAAGTCCTTGAAATGATGGAGGCTTTCCCCTATCACTACTACTATTACTTTATTTTAAGAGGGCGCAGCTATGCGCAACGCCACTTTACATGCTGTAATGTAGTGAGTTTCATTTCATATGTATGGTATGGTATGTATGGTTTCATATGTACGGTGGAACATTTGAGAAAACTGTAAATGAAATTACCAATTTCGCCTGATTTTTTGCTTTGAAATCGAAATGTCGCTAGGCTGGCAATATTTTTTCATGCATATTTTGATTCAGAACAAAGAAATCATGCAAAATTGGGAATTTCATTTGCAGTTTTCTCATGTGTTTCACCGTGATCCTGCGTGACATACATATTAAATGAAACACACTATACTGCAGTACGTGAAGTGACTGAGATTGGCTGCGCATATCTGCGCCCTTTTAAAATAAAGTCCCTTAACTATTGATTAAAAATTAGACAAAAGCTGGAATAGCTCGAAAAACAACAAGTGTAGAGCTACACTTCTTTCAGCAAAAAGGTGTATTTTCATAGTATATTAAACCTCGTGAAACATCAGAACTGCGTAGAAGTGGAAATACCCAAAAAAAAAATAGAATAACTAGCATTAGGGGGATACATTAATTTATAGCATTGTAACTTCTTTCCCTTAAGAGATAGAAGTTTTCTTTCTTCGACAAAAACTCTTTAAACAACAGTTTGTATAACTTTTTCCTGGGGTTTGTTTATTTTTGGCTTTGAATAAAAAAATTAAATTGATTATTTATTGACCTACCCCCTTAATGCAAATTTTTTTGGTATAACAAAAAAAGTACTTCAAAAATCAAGAAACTTTTGTGAAGACACAAATGCAGAAAACTTAGTAGTTTCTATGCAAAAGCTGATGTCCGCCTTTTTTTTTGAAGCCATCCCACTGTATGCCGGGGCTAAAAATGACAGGCCTTTTTACGGTGGTGGCATGAGATAATGAAGCATTTCGTGGCACTGATGGTAAGCACGTACCTCGAGCAATAATCATCAAATCTGTCAAATCATAACACCCCGAGGAATATTTTTGTTGTACATAAGCTTATCAAGCACTGGATCCATTGGTTTTAACTATTCAGCAGTTGAATAAGAAATGTTTTTTGGGTCATGATATTGGAGAATATTTGCATCAGTTTCGTCTGAGTTTAAAGCATCTACCCAATTAATACTTGATAGGACGTCAGAAATGATGTCATAGTCAGCGTTTTTTATTTATTTATTTATTTATTTATTTTATTGATTTACTTCATCTGACACAAAGTCTAAATAAAGATTAAGTGCTATGAATGGGAAAAGCCGATTTGAGTTGAAATTTATTATCTCATTCTCAAATCGGCATAAAAACCCATTATCTTTTCCTTTGTAATATCACATCAAAATATAAACTTAAATAAACATAAGATTCATAAACAAAAACATAAAATTGTCGTTAAGTTAAGTTCTAATCCTAGCTTTGAATGTGTTTGTCGATACAGAGAAGTCAAAGTGGTTATATACGTCGTTAAAAATAGAACACATTGCCTGGATTGGTTCGTGTTGTCCATATTGTGTGCGGTGGAAATCAAGTCGAAGAAATCCGCGGGATCTTAGCGGTCGAGGTATAACGTTAATGTTTACTATTGCCAGAAGATCAGGAGCATCAATTTCGAATTTCAAAAGTTGAGCAACAAAGACGGCTCTGGATACATCTCTTCTTTTGGCTAAGGTTTCGATGTTCAGCAACTTACAGCGGTCCTCATAGCGAGGAAGGTTACGAGAATCATTCCAGGGCAAAAATCTCAGCGCATGTCTAATGAACCTTCGTTGCACTGCTTCAATTCTGGCTGACCAATTATTTGTATACGGGCTCCACACCACAGAAGCTGTGTCCAAAATGGAACGTACAAGCGAGAAGTAAAGAGCGCGCAGACAATATGGGTCACGGAAATCATTGGCCACACGCATGACAAAACCCAAGTTGCGATTTGCTTTAGCAATGATGTTCGAGTAATGGTTGTGGAAGGTCAGTTTAGCATCTAGTTCAACTCCTAGGTCTTTAACAACACTAACGCGTTCCAGACTAGCCCCTTCGATTTGGTAAAATTTTGAAATTATAGTAGGTATACTGCAGGTACAGTCTGGCGGAAGTGTTTTGCGGTTCGGTTTTCAAGGGCAGTTGAGGATGATGCGGTGCGAGTTTAGCAAGTGGAGCGGTAGCTTCGCAGAATCTAAGTCAAACAGATCTAAATCAAACGATGTCGATCGATGGTCATGCCTGAAAACGCTTTATGTACATACTTGTACTTTATGAGATCGCAATGAGAGAACGCTGAATTTCAACATCCAGTGGCTAACGGCAGATGGCGTAGCAGCGGAATACGCCAGAAAGATTCATCAAAAAATCGCAGAACGAATCAAAAGAATGGGAAAGAAGATATAAGGAGGCTGTGGAGGAACCTCCATGGTTTTACTGCGAGAGATGTGGTTGGCAATACGCATGGAAGACAGCATTACAACTGGGTTGATGCCGAATGTCAGAGAACAACAGATGAGAAGAGCCAGACCAGGAGACGCATGCTCACTGCGGCTACACGTCAGAACAGAAAAAGGTATAAAGAGTATAATCAATATATATAGAATGCCAGTGTCGCTGGCAGTGTTGGTGGCAAACATGTTGCTGATTCGTGTCTTGGATTCGGGAACAACATTATCAAATTGCCCAATAGAAAATTTTCCTGCCGACGAAATACCCCAAAACGACCAAATCGGGTGATTTATCTTACGTGATTTACGGAAAAGCAGAAGGATTTTTTATTGGGTTGCCTTTTTAGTTTGACAATCAGATTCCCGTTTCGAATCGATCACTCACACATATGCGCATACAATGTAAATACATAATTTTCAAATGTGTGATGTTTACCACGAGCACTGCAGCGACACTGGCATTCTATATATATTGATTCTACTGTATAAAGAGACTAGAGCTGCAGAAAAAAAAACCCGATGTCCAAATAAACACGTGTACGAGGAGCATCCCTCCCAGTTGGCCTCGAGGTATGATGCTGGCCTTATAATCCAGTCGTCGTAGGTCCGAATCTCGGCTGAGAGAGGCTGTTAGAATCAATAGGATTGTAGCAACTGGCCGTGCAATCGTCCTGTATTCTAACAGCTGGCTGCGAAGTCTGTCGTATAAAAACAAGTTTCGTTTCGATAACGGTCAAGTTTCGATAACGGAATGTAGCACCTAGACTTTGCTTTGCTACGAGGAGCATATGCTCGCCGGCGCAGAGGGGCAATTCGTAAGCTACAACACACGGAGTTTCTACAAAACGATGAGAACCAGTAATTTGCCATGCCTGCGATGTGCAATGATAGTGCTGACAACCTGCTTACTGACAAAATGGCGCTAGCAGCCAGATAGAAGGAGCACTTCCAGGCGCAGTTGATTGGAGACATGAAGACCAGCAGAAACAGGATAAGAATTGTCACTGACGGCAAAGCTGTGCGAGCCACCAATACAGGAGGAGGTTGAAAAGACAATCAGTGAGCTGAAAAACGGTAGGGTTGGTGTTCCGACTGAACTTCTAACAGCGTGAAGCGAAGGGCAGTACGAAACAATCCACCGGATCACTGTCAGGATCTAGGCAGAAGAAGAAATGTCGGAGGAGTGGTTGGTGGTCCTCATTTGACTAAATTTTAAAAATAGATATCGACTCGAATGCAAAAGTTATCGAGGCTCAATTAAATTGCTCAATTCTGGCTGCCTATAATGTACTTTTCCGTATCCTGTTCTGTTGAGCGGAGTCCTTCGTCGGCGAGTAGTAAGGTTTTTGTGAGCGTCACTCCACGACGGATCAGATGCTTATCCTGCGTCAGTTACTAGACAAGTTTCGGAAGCACAATTAGTACATTCATCATCTGTTTTAGGACTTTAAGGCGACGTACGAATCAATCAAACGAAAGGTGCTGTGACAGATAATGCTAGTACAAGGTTTTCTGACGAAACTAGAAGGCTGACTCATTTGACGCTGGATGAGTTAAAATCGTACGTTAGAATGGCGGGTGAGAGAGTGAGGATGACGTCGATAGCATCGGGATGAACCGTAGAGCAGTAAACGAGTCCTTTAGACCTTTTAAATGGGAAGCAGCAAGACTTGGGCTTACCAATTACACCGCTAAAACGAACAACATGGTTGCAGGCAGGAAATGTGGAAGTCCAAATGATGTTGGTACGCTCCTGACATGTGATGACGATGAAAGCAGTGAACTAAAACAACGAATTTCAGTTGCGAACCCGGCTTTCTATGGATTACGTAAGCAGCTGAAGTTCCGTAGTATGCGAATTCACGCTAAATTGGAGCTCTATAGAACACAAAGACCTGTTTTTAGCAAGCAGAGAACCAGAAAGAGGTTGTAGACTGCAGGACGAACCTCACACCCGATGAATATGCGCTGTTGAAGAAGACGCACGTTCTGCTGGTGTTCGAGGAAATTGTAGAATGACAACCCTGTACTGGACGACCACAACTCGTTCGGCGCAGGATCAGACCATCGCTACTTGTTACTTGCGGAACGCGAGTAACAAAGAGGGTAATTTGACCTTTCCGAATTCGTAACGTCGCTTTATTCGTATGAAGCTTAACGAGCGTTTTAAATTCTTGAATAGTACATAAGTTATAGGTGTAGCATAAATTTTAAGTTAACTTAGTTTTAGCTTACGTTTAGTGCCCTTTTCCTCGTTATTCGTATATATTCTAGTCCACTGTTAATCTATCGTTTTGACCATTAATTAAGATATATATTTGGATGTAAGAATTTGCACTTTTTTAATATAAATTTTCTCATTAGTGATTCAATTTAGCGTTCATCCGCATGTAGTACGTTCTTCCGCACTGTCTTTAGGTTAGATAGATCTACGACTTTAATTTTAAGGCAATTTTTTTAGTTATATTAAGCATGATTTTAACTGCAATACACGTTTTTACCTTTCGATTACTTTCAAATGTAGATTCTCTCGATTGATACCTATATACAGTCAGTCCACAATCATGTGACACACACAATTGTGGGTCATTTTAGCTCTAGCTGCTGATTAGCGTTTAAATATCACCTAATGTTTGATCAAATTATTAGTGATACTTATGAGTAACAATTTTAGCAATCACTTCGTATAATATTCACGCATTAATTAGCAGAAAAAGTTAAAATGACCCATAATTGTATGTGACCCTACCGATGATTGTGAACTGACTGTAAATTGTAATTTTAGAAAAAGAATTTTAGATAGAAAATAAGTTTTATCGCACGTTTCGCGTTTTCTGATTTTCTCGTATGTTTTATTAGTGTTTTTCTGCTTATCCTATTCGGTCACTTTGACATTCTTCACTTTGCTACATGGCTATGCTTCTTCAGTGAGCGTTAATAACAAGGTGAGGAAATAGCACTGTCATGGTAGTGCTTTATGCCGAGGTGCGTACAGAGATGGGTTCTGATGACACAACTGAAGTAAGAAGTAAGATGCGGTGGCGGCGATTATCTGAAATCAACATGAAGTAAGATGTATAAAAATTTAATCAAAACCATACCTAAACAATGTCGAATCCTAAAAATAAAAAATAAGAAAACTTATCCAATTTAATTCTACTATGTGTATTTTATTCAATGACAGATACGTATTTCGCCTACGACTTGCAGGCTTCCTCAGTACTGTAGTTCGAAAACAGACACTGAGGAAGCCTGCAAGTCGTAGGCGAAATACGTATCTGTCATTGAATAAAATACACATAGTAGAATTAAATTGGATAAGTTTTCTTATTTTTTATTTTTAGGTTTCGTATTCTACTAAGACGCTCCAAAAACTTCAGTCAATGTCGAATCAATAAATCAGTAATAATAAAGCAACTGCACGTTCCATTGTCCGCAACTCACGGGAACGATTCGCGGCTATTCTCATGTCCCGTCTGGATTGATACTGAGCGCAATTCATCATCTTCGCAAGTGTATAAGCTAAAACAGAGCCGGTGAAAGATTACGAGCATTAGATATCAAAGCTTTCCAATTACATAACTTGATTCGGCAATTGCATAAAAAAAGACATTTCGAAGTTTAAAAGTGTTCGGAACTCGCTCAAATTTTGTATGTATAGTTATCCCATTTTTAAAAATTAAGACCCGTGTTTGTTTTTATTTGATACAAACACAATATAATACATGCACAATTACTTCCTCAATGTATCTCAACAACAATTTTTCATTGTTAAATATGACGCTTGTTATTTTGTATTGAGTCATGCCGTATCAATATGATAATCTGTTTCACAAAACTCTTTGACAATTAAATCCACGCAAAACATTTCAAATGATTGTATACAAGATACTGACCCTACCTGTCTCCGAAGCTTCGCCTTGCCTAATTTACTTTATTGGCACGATTCCGTCCGCTGCCCAAATCTCCATCATCATAAACTGATGCAATTTATAAGGGGTCCAGCCCAGGACATGTTTTTGCATTCGAAGCATTCATTCGCGAGTCAGCAGCCACAAGCGGGCTAGTTGGTTGCTCGCTTGCTTGGTAGGTACCACGATGAGAAAAAATAAATCAACTCCACTTTAGTTTGCCGGTCGCTCGGTCGGTTCGGTAGGGACATGCTGCGCGAACATTCACGAGCCGCATCCACATGAAATGTAAAGTATCCTCTCGGCAAACATTGGTCGGTTGGTTCGGTCGGTCGGTCGTATACTTTTTAGCTAACGAAACCCCCGCCGGATAGGGTGAAAATTACGCAGTTAAACGAAATCCGGCATAAATAAGGGCCTTGCGCCCGCAGCCGGCCCGGACTAAGAACGTATGGCCGGTCGGGCCAAACTAGAAAACATACACCATCGTTCGCGATTGCTTGCGAGCGAAATTGCGTCATTTGCGACAAATTGGATAAAATTTAACTTTTTCCTCTTCATGTTTATTGCTATGATGTGGGGCTGTAAACTTATGCCAATTGTTTTTCTTACTTGGAACAGTTTGAGTTTAAGGCTTTTGACTGTGTAAGTTCTCCAATTATCATTTCGTCAAGGAAGTTCGATGCCGGAAAAGCCGAGGATGAAAAACAAATGCGAATGCACTTGTATTGTATATTTCATAAACTAACCAACTCACAACACAGCGAATTAGTCCAGTGAAGGCAAAACTAATCTGTTGCTTTAGGATTCCCTTCGCAACTAGACCGAAAAATGAAGCACTCTAAAAGCATTACAAACATGCAGGTGAAATAATTTTCCAGGGAAGCAACCCCCTTCTTACTAACTACGCTGTACGTCACCTCGTCGTAAACGCCAAAGTTTACAAGATGGAAAGGGTGGCAATTATTCACTTTGAACGGCTGAGTATCTGACACTTTTGCCAAGGCACTACTAACCTGCAACAGCCTTTCAGCCTGCCTGTATGACTGTTGTACAGCGTATGAGAGGAAGTTTTCTGTTAAATGGACAAGTTTCGTTTCGGAACGGTATCCTCCAGGTTGGCTAGAAAACTCTCTCCTTCGGTGGCCGGAACGTGCCGCGTGCCCGAAAATGCTCGCTCGTATTGCGGCAGCCAAACCATAATTTCTAAGCGGAAGAGCATGGAATTTTTAAAGTGTACTTAATAATTCATCGCAAACGTGCCTCGTTCCGCAAAATGAGACGCTTGTTTGGGCGGATGCGATTGTTGGCAGCCGCCGCGCTCCTGGAAGACAGCAGCAGCGTGCGCCCGCCGGAAACCAAATTGTTCCACTTTTTACGGGTTCAGTGACTGTGTTTTGCCGGAGGAGTAAAAATCTAATGAGAAACTTTTGTGCTTCTTTTCGGGAATCTTTTGTTAATGTCAAGAACCGACAGAGTAGTTGTCGGTTATTGTTGCGGGTTCCGTTTTTTTTTGCTGTTACAAAAAAGTTTCCCATTTTTCCGGGCAGGTCGCACATCACTCACTGGTAAACCGAAAGATGCTGAAAACCTGACCGCCGTGATATATTCTGCTCTATTAGGGTACTTGAAAGAAATTTGTGACCTTTATTCTTTGAGCTGCATTGGAAAAAGAAATGGAACCGAGAAAACATGATAAGATTAAGATTGGTCTCGCCCATCAATGCACTTACTGATCCGGAAGGAATCGGAAAAGTTTCTGGATATTTTTATTCGATTCGAAATTATCACCACATTCATCAACTGCGCGAAGCCCCCGACTGAAAAGTTAATTTAAACTTTATGTACAAACCACGGTTCTCGCCTGGCAGCCAGCGCTATTTGCGGAAATTTCGCTTCTCTTGCCGGAAATCGGTCTGAAACTATTTCCTTGGCAGTCATTTCCGAACTCCTCGGTACCTGTGTGAATGCGTTAAGTGCGAGAAATCGACTTCCGACTGTTGAATTTTCTGGCGCTCGGGATCTATTGAAACGGTTCCTCCCTCCGGCGGCCCCATTCTACACTTCTCAATAACCACGCTGAATTGACTGTAACTCATTTCCTCCTTCGTGCTGTGCACAGCCTGTGGCTTCAATTCCGTACCTACCGACGACGATTCCATCATTCCATCCACGTGGAAGCGTGGAGCACTGACAGAAGAGGTGCTAATAAATCGGTGGTAATAAAACGTTCGGGTAAATCATGATCTTCGGTACCGGAAAAAGGACTCTTTGCGAGCCTATCCATCTATCCATTATCGTCTCTCTCTTCAATGTAGTTTGCACAGATGGATTGAACATCCGTTTCATTATGCTACAAAGACACCGGCACCTGCACAGAAGTCTGGCAAGGACATTGATGGTGAAGCTTCTAAAAACCGTCCACAAGCGACCGCTTCGCCATGGAACAAGTTTCATAAATGGGAATGATGCTAGCTTCTTATCTATTCGGCATCGGTGATTCTCATTCGTTTTAATACTTCCTATCATTCTCTGTGTGCTCTGGTACAACTGGATTTTCGGTGAACTTCCGGTTGGACGCTGGAAGGTTCGACTAGCTTGAACCGATCGGTCTATAAATATCACACTGTTCCAGTTTTCCGCCCCAACAGCTTTTTGCCTCCTAACTATGCCATAAAAAAATCTGTTAAGTCGAATTTTTTTTGCATTCTATGAATGGATAATTAGGTTTTCGTTTAGAATTGAAAATTATGGATCGATTTTTTGCCTGTCCTAACAAGAGAGAACGGTACCCGGTCGCCATAATAGCACTTTTAATCCGGAGTTTTACGACCGGAAGCTGCTTGGCTGGCTACGATTACTAAAGAGCGCAGAGAACTGATAAAGATTAGATATTATGTTCTCACTAGGATCCGAGGCATAGGCGATAGAAAATTTATGGCTCTGATTCGGTTGCGCAATGAGGGACATGACGATAAAATTAATTTTACTAATCCTTGGTTGTTGCTACTGCTCCTGCTGTTGTGACCGACCGTGATTGTTGGCGTGACTTTTCGGTTTTATGTTTGCATCAACTGAGATTAGCTACTAAAGTGTTTATTTCGCAAAAATCAGTCACCCCAGTCAGTGGACTGAACTGGAACAACGTAAAATTTTGATTCAGTCGCTTCTTAGTATGCGCTTCTGCGGGACAAGTTTCAAGCCGCCGAAAAATCACTTTCCCCCATTGAGCCCAGTAGAAGTAGTAGTGGGTTGGTTGCGCCCAGCAGACACGAAATCCAATTAAGCTAAATTTGCTGCTGGTTCTGCAGATTGCAATCTCGGTGAACGGTGAGGGTGACAGTCTCGATTAAGTTTGAGAATTGTGGGTGTCGGAACATGAAAATAAAGAGCCCTAGCTGTGCAGTCCCCCGGCCGGTAAGAAGCGAAATGCAAGGAACGTACAAGGGAGGGTTTGTGTATCGATTATTATCGGTAACAATTTGTCAAAAACTCATTAACCAGCGACAGTCTAATGAACGGTTGGGCTTATGCTAGTCCTATCGGGACGCAGCTGCGGCGACCAACCACAGAGAGAAAGGTTGAGGTTGGTTTTTGTTTGTTGCCTTAGAATTGTGTATAAATCACAATGATTAGTGGTAATATCTAATCTGCGGAAAGGTATTGTGGTTTGGCTGTATCAGGAAATAATGCTAAATTAAGCTTCCTGTGTCAACTGGATCGTAATGAGTTTACGAGATGAATATCAGTCATTGGAACTGGTCATACCTGGTAAATTAGAGGCCCCTTTCTATGTGAAATAAGAAGCAAAATTAGGCCATTTTGGAGGGAATTTAATTTTATGTCGTTTTTCTCTCCATGTTTTCATTTGATTTTGTACAAACTTTGTAAGCACTTGATTGAATTCAAATAGCATTTAGGCACTATTTAGAAAAGCTTAGTCAAAATTATCCTTGATTGAGAAGCGAGTTTATTTAAAGTTACAGTTTTTGTAGAGCCGACAATTCTAATTAAATCAATCATTTCCGAATTTGCACTTGTTCGGCAATCACCCGTGCGTTTGCCTTCGAAACTCACGGGAACGAGTCACGTGTATTCTTGCGCTTTATCCGCGTAAGAATGGCTGAAAAATCGAAACTATGAATTGGAAACTTGAGATATCGAACTGTCAATCTCGAAACTTCCAAGTGAGTACTCGAGTGCACTCTCCGACGTATTGACGAGTCGCAAGTTCGGTACCGTAGCGCTGCAGAAGGTGCGTTGGATGAACTCAACGGTACGTACCTCCTAGGATGGTCATACCATCTACCAAAACTGCGGCATTGCACACGACTTTGGTATATCTTTTATAAGGATGACCGAGATGTGGTATGCGGGAACGAGTGATTGGGTGGAAGCCAATCAGTTTTTGAAGGTGCAGGTTGAAAAGCAAGGGTCGGCTGTTCAACATAAGCATGGTAAACATGCTCAACCCAACCAACCATAATTCGCCAATCATAGTTCATCTCTGAGACGCGCCGTATTCCACACCATGGATCTTTCCAACCTAGCCGCGTCGCTTGCTACCAGCATTTGTCCTCGACGTCTCAACGCTGGAAACGGGGTTCAAACCTGTTATCGCTAGTGACATCTTCTACTTCCTGATGGTTCATCGACTTTCAGCAATAATGCTCGTAACAACCCATACATGTGTTTTGCTGCCGTTTCTTACGCTACATACGCCGGGACGTAATGTGTACAATATTTCGATAGCCCCTCATTCGTCCGACCTACCGAGCTCTTGCAGCTGAGGTCATCATAGTCGTCCCGGTCCACAGTGGTCCAAACAGCGAAATATGTGATCGTGAGATATTGCGCCGAAACGTGATCCGAAAGTTTTTCGGATGTAGTCTCTTTAAGAACATTTCTTGGCATAATAAACCACTTCTTGTGAGAAAAATCTTTGGGTAATTTCTCGTATATTCGAGATGGTTTGGTACTTTTGAAAAAGTTGTAGTAAATATCAATACAAACAACTTTGCCAAAGACACAATACTTGTATCTCTTCATGGAAATTATCTATGAAGCGTTATTCGTGGACAAACCCTTTAAAACAGTTTTTTTACCCTGACTTATTCTGGTCAACTTTAACGTGTTCATAGTGTTCTAGAAAGTTGTTTATCATACTAAACCCAACGTTTTTGTAGAACGTTATTATATGTTACTAGCTGACCCGACAAACTTCGTATTGCCACAAATTAACCTGTGTTGTACATAAATCATGAATCTCGGATTCTCTTTGTCACAATCTCGAGTTTTGCAAGTTTCTGAGGAGTTCAACCTTAGATGATTCATTTTGGCAGTTACGTAACTATGAAAGCATCCCAGGTAACCAATAAGCATCACCAATGATATTCAAATGCAGGCCAATAGGCATTTAAGTCGCCTTAAATGCTACTTAAATGCTATTTTGGCAAAATATACAGCTACTTTACTGATAACCTTCTTATAGTGCTGACAATGCTAATTTACAGCTAATTACCAACACGAAGCATTTGAATACAATTTTGGATTCCAATTTATAACACCTATGCAGTCAAAAGGCTAATATACAACAACGTGCAGTATAAAATGCCAGATATGCTGATTTGCTGCTTATGTTAATGCTTATTAGTTACCAGTAATGGGTAGTTTAATATACAAATTTGCAATTTTTCCTCACAGTAAAGAAGAAAACAACTCCCCTGTCCCCTTATCGCATAGCCAGAAAGCGGATAGTAATATTCGCCATGATTGTACAACATTTCGCCGGATATCATTTCGCGAAAAACCTTAAACGGAATGTACCATTTCACGGAAAACTTTTTCGTGGAAAGTACCATTTCGCAATCCTCTCCTTACTCGCTGTCGTTCGTTCCAGGAAACCCAGGTAGACCTAGGAAAACAAATAAACCTAGACAGTAGTGATTTCTGCGGGGGGTTGCCTCCCCCAGTGGACGGCGCTTCCGACGGCGGGGGGTCGTGGCCGTCTCATCCTGAATGATCTAGTGTTACTATAGATAGCTTTTGTGGTCTTGTTATTGACTAATGTTTTATAGAAGAGTCTCGAATTTCTCGAGTTCGATTAGTTTTTGAGTTTCGCAAAAATTTCTGTTTTATTTGTATGAGAGTCCATATCCCCCTACCACAGGGGTGAGAGGTCTCTAACTATCATAAAATAAACTCAAGACTCCAAAATCTCCCACATGCCAAATACGGTTCCATTTGCTTGATTAGTTCTCGAATTTTGAGAAAATTTGTATTTCATTTGTGTAGAAGCACTCCCTCTTAAAGTGGGGGAGGGGTCCTAATTCACCATAGAATATATACTTGCCTCCAAAACACTTACATGCCAAATTTGATTCCATTTGCTTGATTAGTTCTCGAGTTATGAGGAAATTTGTATTTGATTTGTATAGGAGCCTCCCCTCTTAAAGTGGTGAGAGGTCCCAATTCATCATAGAAAAAAATCTTGCCTCCAAAACCACCCACATGTCAAATTTGGTTCCATTTGATTGATTAATTCTCGAGTTATTAGGAAATTTGTATTTCATTTGTACAGAAGCCCCCCCCCCTCTTACAGTGGGGAGGGGTCCTAATTCACCATAGAAAATAGTCTTGCCCTCGAAAACCTTCACATTCCAAATTTGGTCCCATTTGCTTGATTAGTTCTCGAGTTATGAGGAAATTTGTATTTCATTTGTATGGAAGCCCCCCCTCTTAAAGGGGAGAGGAGTCATAATTATCCTTCTAGAGAGGGAAGGGGTTTCAATTTACCATAGAATAAATTCTTGTCACCAAAAACACCCATATGCCAAATTTCGTTCTATTTACTTGATTAGTTCCCGAATTATGCAGAAATTTGTGTTTCATTTGCATGGGAGCACTCCCTCTTGGTGGGGGGAGGGGTCTCTAATCATCATTAAAACCTTCCCTGGCCCCGAAAACCTCTACATGCAACTTTTCACGCCGATTGGCTCAGTAGTTTTTGATTCTATAAGGAACATCCCGACAGACAGACAGTCAGAAATCCATTTTTATATATATCTAAATTATCTAAAGTTTCGAAGATTTTGAGCTTTTTTGGTGTAAAATAGTACTTCTTTGTGCTTTGAGTAGTAGTAGAAATACTAGAAAAGATTTCCAAACATAACACCAGGCTGATTGCTGAAACCTTTTATAATAAGATTAGAGGTGAGGATAACATCGTAAACAAACAAATTGACTCTATCCAGCTTTTTACGAGCCATAATGGCGGACGTGTTCGTACTATTTGGACAGCTTTATTGACATTTCCCTAATACATCGCACGTTTTCTTTCCGCGCGTTCACGGTAGAACTAAAGGAATGTACGGAAAGAAAACGTGCGATGTATTAGGGAAATGTCAAATATGCTGTTCAAATATTACGAACACGTCCGCCATTATGGCTCGTAAAAAGCTGGATAACTTTCAAAACCGCTTACAACCCTGTGATACAAAAACTTGGGAGAGAGCAAAACAGAAGATAGTTTATGTATTATGTGTTTGTAAAGAGATAGAGTGTGTAGTGTAAAGACGCAAAATGTGTAAATCTGAAATTAAATTTAATTTGTAATATATGTAGTTTGTTAAGTTGTTTAGTGTCCGCAGATGATGAGTGAAAGCCAGTAAGTAGCTCGAAACGTACGGACAGACCGGCACTTGAATTTGAATTTATTTTCACCGAAAACCGCCGATCACAAGAAGCAAACTAATGTTAAAGTAGGTGAAACAAGGTACTTAACTATTTTTTTCACAATCATTGAGATCTGATACATTTAAAAAAAAGTTATGGTGACAGGTCTGGAGTCTTATTTGGTTACAAAAATTTATTGAATTCGGCTAAAATTTAATATTTTCGAAATTTCATTTAAATAAACGTCAAATCAGGGTATCGAACAGTATCTCAGAGTAACGTACGTACACTGTGGATAGGAAATTTTATAACGAACAACTTTGCCGAAGAAAGTATGCACGTATGCTCAAATCTCGCTGAGGTATTCCAGTTTTTCTGAAGACGGAACAAAACATATTTTCGCAATTTTTAAATTTTAGCAGTTCCACGTGAAAAAGGTAAATGATAAAACTTTAAGCTCTTAACTTAACTCTGAGCAGCAGAACGTTCGGTAAAATTTTTTTATGATGCCAAACATTACTAATGATCCGTAAACGTCGATTGGCACCGTCGAATTTTACCGAACGTTCGGCTGCTCAGAGTTCGGTAAAAAAAATTAAGTGTGTACGTGTTTGATAGGAGGAAATATGCACCTTCCATAGAATTTTGCACCATTTAGGCGCAAGAATCACTTTTAAAAAGGCAAAAAAAATTTTAATAGGTACTTTGTTTGAAAAATCGGATCTCCCGAAACTAGGGTTGCTCCAAAATGATACCTAAACAAGAGTTATAGAAAATTGATTTTTAAACCTGATGGTGATGGTTTCATCCTGCGCAGACTTCGGGAAGTGGTCCATTTTGCCCTATTTTCCCCAAAGATCATGTTAAAAGCTAATTAAATATTATAAAAACTTATTTGCCGCCCGTGAAACGAACTCAAATTGCTTCCAAATTTTGTCAAAATATCAGAATAATTAAATCCCATCCATTCTATACTGTGTGAAATGCAGGTGTCACCGACCCCTCGGTGCCGAACGCCTTCCAAAGCCGTAGCTCCGACAGCAACTCCTACAAGAGGCTGGCAGTGATACTGACAGCAAATTAGATAGTGGAGGCAGTAAGTGATAACCTCCGATAAGTTAGAATCGCGCGCACGTTATTACTACAGAATATGATACAATTACAGTCGATATTTGTATAACGCGGGTAATTGGGACCGCGTTATATGAAGCGCGTTATACAAGTACACGTATCATATGGAAATTGAGTTAATTGGGGCTATACCCGAATTTTACGAAATTTTGAATCAACACGACCATGGTTTCTTTGGGAAAGATGTCAAGTATATATTTTTCCATTTTATAGATGCTTGGTGAGACAGAAAAAATTCCCTCTTGGTCTTCCAGAGCTTCCGGAACATCCGATAAATTTTCATTTCTGTGAAGTCTTCTCATAGCTTCCAAATACTTTCCATAGGGACTAGCTTATTATTTGACGTAATATAAGTAAAGTAAACATTCCGTGCTATTGAGAAGCCATCAAACGATTCTCCTACAAATCCGGAACATCCGTAAAAGTAGTCAACGAGCGAAAATTGTTCTTTAAGTTCGGAATTATGTTTATTCAACCTCGAATTGAACAGTGTGAAATAGGAATATAAATTCAGCGGTTTGTGACTCAACCTGGCCACTATGAAATGCATCAAAAGATTCGATATTAAATGATTAAAATTGATGATCAAGGTCATCGAACTGTTTATCGCGTTGACAAAAGCAACAAAGTTTTCGTAGCCTGTTCGCTCTTACAAGAAGCCCCATTCTGAATTATCCAGGAAAAGGTGAAAACAAAAGCAATAATACTTCTCTCTCACTTTTTCTCAGGCAAAACCCATAAATATTAGATACCGTCAACGCAGATTACAGAAAGGCCATGGCTAACTACGATAGTTAAATTTCTGTTAAAATTTTCCCAGAAGAGCACAATACCTGGTGAAGAGCTTATACAAAAATTGATATGTTTGCTATTAGATTTCTAAGTATAGTAAATGTTACCGATAGTTCAGTTTACTATACCACATCTATCAAATTACACTAGCGAAATTGGTAATTTCAACAAACTTGCGAAATAACCTCGTTTATTTGTCAGCGAACATTTGCAGTATTTGCATCATTTCTGTTTCTAAATCCGAAATGTTTTATATCAAACCTTTTTCAAATTGTAACGCGGACTTCAACATGAATTTTCACTTATTGTTCACTATGACGGCAAATTCTAATTTTCCTGTAAACGTTTTGGCGGCCATGTCGAGTCGTGAGCGGCCTATTAGTTGAGGATTGCTGATATTCCATTTCATTTTGATCTGTTACAAATTAAAACATTTGCATTTACAGTGACTAATTTCAGGTAAGCTTTGAATTTTCTCCCGGTGAACCATCCAATGGCCAAATTGAGTCACAAATAGTCGAAATAAACTTCTAGTGTAGTCAAATTACACTCAAAATAGTTACATTATATTCTGGATTTTCCGGAGGACCACCTTACTGCTTCCAAAGGTCACCTATTTATTACTTTTTTTTAATTTGTATCAATTACCCGACTTTAGTTACTTCAAAAATATATTACTAATTTTAACCAACTTTACCAATACGAAAATTTCAACGGATATTCCGGAACCTCCAGCAGGCCAACCCGTAACTTTAAGGTGTATCACTTAGAGAGTCAACTGTTATATGCCCTACAATTTCTTAAAAGAGACCACGGTCGTATCCGTTCAAAATCGCTCAAAATTCGAGTTTAGCCCCAATTAACTCAATATCCATATACTACGTGTATTTGTTATACGCGGAAAACCGCGTTATAGAAATATCGTGGTACCCGCGCTATAGAAATCCGCGTTCTACAAATCCGCGTTATACAAATCTTTACTGTACTTAATACTATTTAATACATTGCATATTGTTGCTTAGAGCTCAGGTATACATCTATATTTCTAACGAATTGAAATTTAATAACCTTATCTAATTATCTAATAGTACGAACAAAGTACGGATAAATTGTTAACGCTAATAGTACGGTAAAGATGCATTGTTATATCGCTATACTTAGCTACATTGTTATATTACAATAGGTGTGAAGGGTGTTTGAAGGTGAGAAATTAACAATTATGATTATTAGTTTCTAATTGCGCTATATTATTAGAACTACGATTTCTGAAGCTTGGAACACATCAAATATTCTCGATTTAGGGTCGATAGAAAGACTAAACGTAAGTTACATACGTCTATGTGAAATATGAATTAAGTAAATTTATTTTAGGAATTTAAAACCGCTGAATTACTGCGAAAATACATTTGTATACTGTTGCGAATTTGGAAACATTTCTTTCGACTCTCCCACCGAGAACAGCAGGTATAGTCCATTTTGCCCAATTCACCCCTAAATATATAGTAAAACTTAATTAGAGCGATTAAAATTAATTCAAAGACAGGGAAATAAACTCGAATAGTACCAATTTCCTCGAAAGACATCTGGAGAGTTGATTGTCATCGATTTAGTACCGTGATGAATTCACAATCGGTTCGTTTTGCCTGATTTTCTCCTAGATCTACAAAAACACGTTAATTTGCTATTGTGTAAAAAATCGTGATTTTTCAACGATGGTGTCCTTGGAAAAGTTTATCAATAAAATACAGCGCATCTTTTCAAACTATCAAGGTGATTTTCTATTCATCAATCAGGGTGATACAAACTTTTGTTGTTTTCTACTTTGCTGTATGGACAAATTCCAAATTTGTAAATTTGTGTAATAAACTACCCATGCTCTTCAAGAGGTTATAAAAACCTTCTAAAGAGTGAGCTTCTTGGTCGGAAGGTAGTTTCATAGCAGTTATCAGAAGGTTCTAGTGGAGCTCAAAGTTTTATTAGTGGTTTTATGAAATTGGTCGTGAAAACCGCTAGTGGAACGTAATGAAACTTACATTGTTGCTTGAGAAACCAGATGTTTCTTACCGAACCTCGACAGTTTCATATGCCTGAAAATGTCTGTCAGCCTTCCCCTTCCAGTTGCCATATTAAACTCCTGCACGAAAATCAGTTTGAACTCACCTTTGACGTGGCTTTTGTAGTTCAACGCCACGCAATCGTGAAAACTTCCTCATCATGTTTATCGTCATGATTTGGACTCCACACCTTCTTGATAATTCGGCAATTCGGCTCGTTGTAGATGACACTCCTCGTTTGTTTTGCGACATCTTGGACGGAGCCAGAGCGCGGTAGATGAAAATAACCAGGCCATAACCAGGAGTTGCATGCTAACAGCGAACATCAAAATATATACACGGAAAAAAATTTGATTCCGATGCCATGAATGAAATCATAAAATCATGAAATGTGAGTTCATGTCAAATCATGACTGAACTGCCACATCAGACATCACAAAATCATGAAAAATAGTTCATGATTTTGCGTTGTGGTGTACTGCAAGAAGATCGTGATATCATGATTTTTATTCATGGTATATTTTCATAAATCATGAGCTAGAAACCGGGAATCATGAGTCATTTTGCTAGTTTTGGTGATCAAATTTCTACCCGTGTAGAAAGACTAGAGCTGCGGTAAAAAGTACCCGCCATTTGAAAATATGAGAGCACGAAGAGCACATGCTCGCCGGCGCAGAGAAGCGGTTCGCTAGCAACCACACTCGGAGGTTCTACAAAACGGTGAGGAACAGGAATTCTGCCGTGCCTGTGATAATTATAGTGCTGGCAACCTGCTTACTGAGAAAAGCCAGGTGGAAGGAGCACGTCCAGATACTGTTGACCTCTTCAACATGGAGATTAGCTGTAAGCGATGGTCAAGCTTGCAATTCTTATCCTGGTTAAAGAGAAGGTTAAGTAGGCAATCAGTGAGCTGAGAAAACGGTAAGACTGGGAAGGACGATTTTCCGGGTGAACTTCTAAAAGTGGGAAGCGCGCGACTGTACGAAGCAATCCACCGGTTCATTGTCAGGATCTGAAAGGAGGAACTATTTTTGAAAAAGAACTTCGACTCGAGTGTAAAAACAGTCGAGGTATCCATTTTTGTTGACTGAGATCGTTAGCGAAGTCATTGGTCAGTGAGTACTATGCTAGTTTTTACGAGGGTCGCTTCGCGACGGTTCTGATATTTACCCTACGTCATTAGACAAGTTCCGATAGTACAACTTGCTGACTCATCATCTGTTTATGGACTTTAACGCGGCGTAAGATTCAGTCAAACTTGGGGCGAACCAACTACCGATTGAAACCCCCTTTAAAAAGGGAACAAATCAATTCCCTCAAACGAAATTAGCTGTGATAGATAAATATAGTTTACCAATACATAGAAACATGATAAGCTGATTCGTGCGACGCTGAGTGGATCTAAATCATGCGTCAGAATAGCGGGTGAGACCACAGCCGCTTTCGTGACGTTGAATGATCCCAAGCAAGGGGATCCACTATCTAACCTGCCATTCAACGTTTATTTATTTATTGGAATCCGGATATATGGGTCTTGCCCTTCATCCACAGGATATTAAAAAAAAATCACAGACATAAAAAACTTATAACATAAATTACATAAAATGCACTTTTAACTTATCTTTAATTGTTTGTCTAGAATCTAATATCGATGCTACATTCTGTACGTCATTTGCCATAGACATCATGCGACGAACCGGTTCGTTCATGCTGTAGTTCGTGTTTCTCGTGGGTAACTGGAACTGGCGAACTCTCCTCAAATTTCTGTTACCTTCGTTAAACGTTACTTGATTGAGAAGATATGGCGAATAGAACCGTTTTGTTAGGAGGTCCTTCAGGAACAGTACATCGTTTATTTTTCGTCTGCAATCCAGCGAATTTAGATGTATTAATCTGCACAGATCTACATATGGTGCTAAACCATCACGCCAACCCAGGTTACGAAGTGCGAATCGAACAAATTTCTTTTGGACACGTTCCAATCGCTGTTTGTGGATATTATACTGAGGTGTCCAAACAATTCCTGCGTATTCCACACTTGATCGTACCAAAGCTGTGTACAGTGTCACAATTGTATACGGATCATCAAAATCATTTGCATAGCGTTTTACTACACCGAACATTGAGAAGGCTTTCGAAATCACTCCATCGATATGTGCGTTGAAAGACAGTTTCTTGTCCATAATCACCCCCAGGTCGCGTACTGTGTCCGATCGTTGTAAATCGAAATCTCCTATGTGATAGTGATGTGTGACATTCGAGAGCTTATGCGAGAAAGTTAAAACGCTACATTTCGAAGTGTTGATCATCAAACCACATCTGTCGCAAAATGTTTTGAAGTTGTCCAAATCAGCCTGTAGCTTGCAACAGTCAATACTGTTCTTCACCGGGTAAAACAATTTCACGTCATCGGCGTACACTAGCACGAACGCATCATTAATGTACTCAGGTAAATCGTTCATTAAAACAATAAAGAACAAGGGGCCAAGGTGGCTCCCTTGCGGAACTCCAGAATTTACATCGAAGGTTTCGGAACAAGACCTATTAAGTTTGACGAATTGTTTCCTATTTGATAGGTATGTGTAAATCCAGGTCAACATATTTCCAACGATTCCATTTTTGTTCAAACAGGCGAGCAAAGCTTTGATACTCACAACGTCAAATGCTTTTGACATGTCAGTATATACCGTATCAACTTGATAACCGTTTGCCATCCAGATCTTAGTTCATGACACAAATTCTGCTAGGTTGGTCGCTGTACGATAGCTCTATAGGGTCCGGATGGGTTTGGTGTGGGATGACAAGGCCACCAAAGGAAGGCCAATGGGAATTCCGCCGTCCGAAATAAATCCTCCGCTCGCTTGGGTTGTGATCACTCGTAGCAATAAGTTCACTTGGTTTTTACTTATACCAACACTTTACTTCATTAAACATTTATTAACACTACTTATGCTACTCGACTTAACAAAGGTAAAAAAACTGATAACTAGTCAGAAAGTTGTCCTTTTATAGACTTGGAACAGAGGCTTAATTTTACCACGGACAAAAGTGAACAATTAGTTCTATATATATATTTCACAATGATAATGATTTGTTAATGTGTAGTATGTACTTCTGTCAGCAAGTAAGGTAGCTCTCATGTTGAGACTGAGCTACTTTTGCCGCACCGAGGGGATAAGCGTAGCTGCAATAGGGTGGTTCACCAACATCCTCTCCCCCCTGAAACAACCCATGTTTCAGTCAGTTGATCGTTTCGTTCACATTGAAATCTCCGTCATCCGTTGCAACCGGTAAGATGCAAATTTTGTCAACCGGTCTATCCACTGTCCCGTTCGCTGTTTGTAGAGTGACTACTCGGACCACCCCATCTGATCCCGGGTGGGTCGAAATGATTCGCGCCATTCTCCATTTCGTTGGCGGTAGGTTGTCATCACGAATCACTGCTAAGCTGCCTTGCCTTATTCCAACTGGTGGTTTCCACCACTTAACGCGCCCTTGTAGTTGATTGAGGTACTCGGTTTTCCATCGCCGCCAAAAGTCTTGCAACCTCTTCTGTACAGCTTCCCACGTCTTTAGTCTCCCGTAAGCTGTGTCGGTGTAGTCTGCTGATGGTATGGATTGGAGAGCAGAACCAACCAGGAAATGACCTGGTGTGAGTGGCCGCAAGTCATCAGGATCAACCGAAAGCTGCGTCAGAGGCCGCGAGTTCAGACAGCACTCGACTTGTGTTAGAAGAGTCGTCATATCCTCGTAGGAGACTGGCGTGTCCGCCAGCACCTTCAAAAGATGTTTTTTCGCCGATCGCACAGCAGCCTCCCAGAGGCCACCGAAATGGGGAGCTCCAGGGGGTATAAACTTCCACTGCATTCCATCGTCTGCACACTCCTTGGCAACCTTCTGGTGATGTTCTTTGGTGTTCAGGATTTTCAGCAACTCTCGCATCTGGTTTTTAGCTCCAACGAAGTTAGTGCCATTATCGGACCACAATGTAGCACAATTTCCCCGACGTGACATGAATCTCCGCAAAGCCTGAATAAACCGTGCCGTCGAAAGATCAGTGACCAATTCTAGGTGTGTCGCCTTCGTCACAAAGCAGACAAACACCGATACGTATGCTTTTACTGCGGTCCGCCGGTATCCTGATCTAACGTACACCGGCCCAAAATAATCGACGCCTGTAGTCGAAAATGGTCTCGCCGCCGTAACTCTCGATGCCGGTAAATCAGCCATAAACTGTTGAATCAGCGTCGGTCTCATACGGTAGCATCGCAAACATTGATGACACACCGTTCTTGCAATATTCCTTCCGCCTAAGGGCCAGTATCGAAGCCGAACCGTACTCAACAATAATTGTGGACCAGCGTGCAAGAGTTTAAGATGATAGTGTTTGAAAAGCAATTCGGTAAGCAAGTGTTTCGCAGGAAGCACAATGGGGTGCTTTGCATCATCAGACTCTCTAGAATGCCCTAACCTCCCCCCGACCCTCAATAATCCATCTTCCGCTATAAATGGGTTGTACCAGCGTAATGGTGATGAACGCGGTACCCACTCTCCCCGTGCCAGTGCTTTTAGTTCATTTGGGAAACCTTCTGCCTGCACCAATTGTATGACCTTATATTCAGCTCGTTGAAGCTCTATTGTTGTTAACGGACCACCTTGTCGCTTTCCCCCTTTATGGGACCGCAGATTGTTCAGATAACGAAGCCAGTATGCCGTTCTTCGGATAACAGCATTGAAATTAGGGAAACGAGTTAGATACCATTCGATGAAGCTGGGATTTTCCGGAACCACCGCCAGTACAACACGCCTTTTCTCTTCTTCCATACCTTCAGATGACAGATTATGTTGCTTAGGCCAATACGTCGGATTCTTGGATAGCCATTCAGGTCCTTTCCACCACAATTCATTGTTGATAATATTTTCCGGTGCAACTCCTCTTGAAATAAGATCGGCCGGGTTTTGTTCCCCAGGAACATGATTCCAGTGACAATTTTCAGTCAGCGACTGGATCTTGGATACACGATTCGCCACAAATGTTGTCCAAGTTGACGGCGTTGCCAATAGCCACCGTAGTACTGTAGATGAGTCCGTCCAAAAGAAAGCTTCCATAGAACACCTGATTGACTCTTTCACCTTCAAATATAGTTCAGCTGCCATTAATGCGCCGCGAAGTTCAAGTCTGGGGATTGATTGTGTTTTCAACGGTGAAACTCTTGACCTCGATGACAAAATAGCAACCTTAATTTTACCGGACGTGTCCTTGGTACGCATGTACGCGCAGGCTCCAAAAGCCCTCTCAGAAGCATCGGAAAACATATGGATTTGTACCCACACCGTACTACATATCATGACATAACGCTCAATACGTAAATTGTTCAGAAGCGGAATTTGCTCGTGAAAGACTCGCCACTCATCTTCAACCTCTCTAGGTAAAGGAGAATCCCATCCTAATTTATTTCCCTCTTGATCCTCTAGACGCCACAACAGTTGCATAAATATTTTAGCGCGAGTGATTACTGCTCCAATAAGTCCTAATGGATCGAATAAAGTGGCTATTATCGAAAGAACCTTTCTTTTCGACAGGGAAACATCTGACGACAAAGCGGGTATGCGAAAACGAAATCGTAAGACGTCTGTTTTGGGTATCCAAACTAAACCTAAAGTTTTAACCATGGGATCAGGGTCCAGATTAATCCCATCATCTGCTTGAATTGCGAGTTCTTCCTCCGGTAATCCTGCCAGTACGGTTTCACAATTAGAAGCAAACTTTCGTAGCCAAAATCCACCGCTGCGTAGCATCTCCTGCAGTTGGATGCGAAGTTCTGTAGCTGTGATTGGATCGTCAGCACCTGTTATCACGTCGTCCATATAAAAGTCCTCTCTAACAGCAGTCGAAGCCAACGGAAACCGCTTCTCCTCATCAGTGGCCAGCTGCATAAGTACTCTTGTTGCAAGAAACGGTGCTGGCTTGGTACCGTATGTGACTGTCGATAGTTCATACGTAGACAGAGGGACGTTGGGAGAGGTACGCCACAAAATGCATTGAAATTGCCGGTCTTCGGGATGAATATCAATTTGCCGAAACATCTTTTCAATATCGGCGACCACCATCACCTGGCGTGTGCGGCTACGAAGAATTATCGAACGCAAATCTTCTTGAATGACCGGACCGACCAGCAAGCTATCATTCAAGGAAACGTTGCTAGATGTTTTTGCGGAGGCATCAAACACCACCCGCACCTTAGTGGTTGTGCTGTCTTCTTTCACCACTGGATGATGTGGGAGAAAACATCGCTTAACATCCGTATCGTGTTCATCGTCGATTAATTTCATGTGGCCCATGCATTCATACACTTTCATGAAGTCGGCATATTGTTCTCGCAGCTTCTCATCTCGCCCCAATCGCTTCTCTATTTGTAAGAATCTACGCTCAGATATCTCCTTCGAATCACCTAGCTTGGCAAGTAACTCATCATTTCTCGGATAGGACACAGTATACCGACCCGAAGGCTGCCGTCGGGTAGTTTTGGTGAAATACTCCATACATCTTGATTCCTCGGGAGAGTAGTTGTGCCTTTGTCCAATGTCTTCAGATTCCCAGAACTTCTCCAGTAGGCTATCTAAATTGTAGTTTATTGCAAGGTCGCAAACGACAGATTTAACGGAAGCAGCCACCGAACATTTGCCCGTGACCACCCATCCAAACACAGAGTCCACCAACGAGGGTAAGTTGTTTCCAAGTCGGATTTTACGGCCAGTTGTGAAAAAATCGAAAAAGGCCTCAGCCCCCAATACCAAGTCAACTGAGCCACCTTTGAAGAATGTCGGATCCGCCAGTTCGATCCCACTCGGTAAATTCCATTGGTTGACGTCGACCAATATGACTGCCACTTGTGCTGCGATTTTGGGTAGAATGTACATTTCCATTGGTTGCGAAAACTCTGAAAACCTGGATTGTACCATGACAGTGATTTTCCTCTGTACCTTAGAAGATAAACCTTGGATGCCTACCACCTCGACCGTACATGGTTGCTCTTTAACCGTAAGAGATTTTCGCACTCGATCGCTTATTAAATTACACTCCGCCGCACTATCTAATAATGCTCGAGCATGAACCTGTTGACCTCGGTCGTCCACCAGAGTAACAATAGCAGTGAGTAAAAACACTCCAGTCGATGAACTAGATACCGTGTTGCAAACCACCTTGCTGGTGGTCGCCAAGTTGACCACCTTTGGTTCGATTGCTTCTTCGGTTGCAGCCATCACCGCCGAAGTTGGTTCGCCATTGGGTTTTGGTTTTTCTTCGGTTGCTTTACTCCTGAAGCACACGAGCGTATGGTGTTTCCCTTTACATTGCCTGCAAGTGAATTTCGAATTGCATTCTTTCGCATGATGACCCCGCCGGAAACAATTTCGACACAGGGAATGGCTACGCAGAAGTGCATCTCTCTCCGAAACCGATAACCTTTGAAATGATGGACATTGGTAGAGAAGATGATTATCGGAACAGCTGACACATGTGCCGCTCGTCGAAGGTCGTTGAACCGATGCATTGTATGCTTTGACCGTGGCTATTTTGTTTGGACGCTTAGGTTGTGTGTACTCTGCCTTAATTTCGCTGGGCTTGATGGGCACAGATTCCAAAATTCTGGCCCGACGCTGTAAGAACTCAGTAAGATCCTTTATGGTATCCGATTCTTTGGTGGAGGAAAATTCCTCCCATCCCCTTCTAGTAGTGTGATCCAAACGCGAACAAAGTAGATGCACCAGTAGCATATCCTTATAGTCAGTCTGCTGGGGAGTGACCTGATCCAATGACTTAACTATCTTTTCGAAATTGTCTAGTAGAGAATTTAACTCAGAAGCCGATTCTCTCCGAATCGTTGGTAACTCAAAGAGTGCCTGAACCTGACGTTTACGGAGAACCTTCGTGTTTGAGTAACGCTTCGTCAGTAGTTCCCATGCAACAGTATAATTTGCCTTGATAAGGGGAAGTGAATCGATAATCGATAAAGCTTCTCCTTCCAGCTGACTACGCAAATAGTGAAACTTTTCGATCTCGGGCAGGTCGGTCTGCCTATGTATCAGTGAGGTAAAGAGATCACGAAAGGTAAGCCATTCATCTATCTTACCACTAAATTTAGGAAGAGTAATTTGTGGTAATCGCACATGAGGGGTGGGCCCGGGGGGATTATCGAGAGAGCGAGTAGTCTGGTTAAGTACGGTTTGGTCACAATCTTCTCTTTGCTTACCAACAAGAAAAGCTTTCAGCTCGTAAAAACGGTTCTCGAAATCGATCCGATTTTTGACGAAACTATCTGCTTCTTCTATCGATTCTTCGTGGGATTCGACGTCATCGATGGCCTCGTTCATTTTATCCCACAATCGATCCAGCTGCTCCAGTCGTACGTTGACCTCTGCCGATCTCGTATCATCCCGGTACTGCTCCATAAATCGACACATATTGTCGAACGACGTTTGTAATCCGCGCAGCTTCGTTTGCAGTGACTTCAGTGACGGAAGTTTGGATTTAGCGGCAGGCATGGTGTGTTCCTCAAAAAATGAGACCAAAGTAGCAAAGCTTGGGGAAACTAAAGTGCTTGGAGAGCCAATTACCTGATGGCTCATGAATATGAGCCTTTTGTTTTAATAAAGATGCTCCTCGAACTTTCACACAGTAGAATCCGTAATCCCGTAGTACGGATCAGCCAAATTGGACCGGTTATGCCAGCAGCAACCGTTGATAATGATAGCGTCTCGTATAAATCCAATCACAATTGTTCCTTCCAGGTAAGCGTGAAGCAATTGGTTGCGGGTGTAGTGTAATCAGCAGTGTGAATCCAATTTCGTATGTGATTTACCACCATGGGAAAAGTGCGGACAATCCGCTACCGTCGAGTAACAACCTGTGGGTCCACAAACGAAAGACCGCGAGCACTGGGATTTGGGTTGTAAAACTTTGGAATCGCACTCACCGATTTTTCCAGAGGAATAAGGCCTTGAATAGTTGTATTTAATTCCGTGAGGCAGCAAACCGACGCCACTTAGCAAGATGGCGTATCCTATTATGTGTTTCCAGTAGATTGGGTAGGCCGGGTCCAATGGCGCCTTCTGATGTCCTTCGGATTGGATGTAATGGGTTCCTCAAACCGCATCCGGTTCGAAGGACCAGTTGTACGATAGCTCTATAGGGTCCGGATGGGTTTGGTGTGGGATGACAAGGCCACCAAAGGAAGGCCAATGGGAATTCCGCCGTCCGAAATAAATCCTCCGCTCGCTTGGGTTGTGATCACTCGTAGCAATAAGTTCACTTGGTTTTTACTTATACCAACACTTTACTTCATTAAACATTTATTAACACTACTTATGCTACTCGACTTAACAAAGGTAAAAAAACTGATAACTAGTCAGAAAGTTGTCCTTTTATAGACTTGGAACAGAGGCTTAATTTTACCACGGACAAAAGTGAACAATTAGTTCTATATATATATTTCACAATGATAATGATTTGTTAATGTGTAGTATGTACTTCTGTCAGCAAGTAAGGTAGCTCTCATGTTGAGACTGAGCTACTTTTGCCGCACCGAGGGGATAAGCGTAGCTGCAATAGGGTGGTTCACCAACAGTCGCAATTGATCTTTTCTTTAAGAAACCGTGTTGGTGATCTTTAATCTTTGTTTCCAACCATAGATAAAGGTGATCATAAACGAGGGATTCAAATAATTTTGGAATGGCTGATAAAATGGCTATTCCACGGTAGTTTTCTACATTCAATTTTCTGCCCTTTTTGTGAATAGGAACAACATGGGAAATTTTCCACCAGCCGGGGAAATATCCATGTTGCAGGGATTTATTGAATAAAATATGCAGGGGGTATATTAATCCTGATTTCCACATTTTAAGTAGTTCATTCGAAATTCCGTCTGGGCCCGAACCTTTCTTTGCATCAAGTTTATCGATTTTGTTACTAATTTCCTCCAGTGACAATTCTGACAGTTCGAAATTGTTTGGAAGAACTGATAGATGTTCGAAATGGTCTAAGTTCTCGTTTCGGTAAGTATTTTTAAAATATGTAGCGAAAAGATCGGTCGCTTGCTGACTGTCGCTCGAGTTTCTCCCCTGATAAGTAACATTAACAGGCGTCCCCTTGTCCTTTCTTTTCTGATTGACGTAGCTCCAAAACTTTTTAGGATTACTTTTCAAATTAACTTGCACATTGTTAACATGCTGAAGACGAAGCGCACGGTGTCTTGCTTTAAATCTGTTATGTAAACTATTGTATTCCTTCTTAAGATTTGGATTTGGATCTTTTTTTAATCGGTTGTGCAATGATTTTTTCTCGCGCATCATTTTAATTAAACCCGAGTCGAACCATTCAGGATAACGTTCACCTTTAGTCGCTGCCAGAGGTAATCTAGGACAGTTTCCCACTATCACCTGATATACTGTGTAGTAAAACTTTAAAGTATTATACTCAACAACGTTCGATACTTCTGTAGTCAACCATTCATTTGGTAACAGTTGCTCAGAACAGAGAAAATGGTGCATATGCTCGATATCGAAAGCGTTGGACGTGCTACTGAAGCTGTTTTCTGTTAGAAAAATTCTGTCCCAGTCAATAAGCATCAATTCCTGCAGGCCTGCGTCATAATTTATGCGGCCCCAACACAAAGGAGATAGAGATGGACCTACCTTACGTATGCCATCATCGTAGTGTAAGCGCTCCGTGTGTACTAGAATTTGCATCGCACTATGATGCAGTTCAGCAGTGATGATAGGCGGGATTTTAGAAACGTGATAACTTGCCTTGAAAGGTGCAAAACGAAAAACAAACGTGGAAAGAAACGGGACTATCTTCACGAAATCTATACGACATCGACGTATACGTATGTCATCAGGGTTAACAACGTGGATATCATCGGAATCAACCGTAGAGCAAGCCTTCTAATCGGAAAGCTGCTACTTTGGGATTTATCATAAGCAACGCCAAAACGAAGTAAATGGTTGCTTGAATAAAAGTCGACCTATATCCCAGCAATACTAAATTTTAATGCATAAAAACAATAAAAAAATAAGAATAAAGCCTGAGTGAATTTGATTCTAAATGAAATATAATTGGAACATAATTTTCATCAATTTTAATAACCCTGATCCTGATTCAAAATGTGAAATTTCGATTCCAATAACTAACAAGGTGAAAAGAGGTCCCCCTCCCCATCCCATTGGTCTTGTCGAGAGAAAATTAGGCCCGGGGAAATGACAATAAAAAAATTCCAGCGCTCAGCTCTCAAACACACCTTTTGTTGTGTAAACTCACAATGAAACATTCTAGCTAGGATGATGCTAGAATGTTTCATTGTGAGTTTACACAACAAAAGGCGTGTTTGAGAGCTGAGCACTGGATTATTGGGGATTATGTATTTTCTTTACTCTTATTTTCTTATTTTTCCCAATTTGAGTGCAAAAATATTTTCTAATTTTGTTATGTCCTCCTTACCAAACAACCAGTGTCGGATGAAAGTTATTTTCCGGTTTATCGTACTTTCGTCGTTCTCTCCTATAAAGTCTACGAAACTCGCGCTACTCTTGATCGAACAATCTCAATTGAGCAAACATTGGAAAACATCGCATCGCAAAGTTAGTCGAAATTATTTTCATCGACTGTAGTGTGTTGTTGAGTTTCGCGCTCGATTGATATTCCCCAAAGAGAACTCTCCTTACAGAGCCTACCATATAAACTCAATAATATTGTTTTGCAAAACAATTGAGAACAGCTCAAAGAGGATAATTAGCACTACATATTGAGTCATGACAACGGTCTAAAAATAATCGGATGGTTCTGGCGGAGCGTCAAAACAGTTTCGCACAAATTTCAAACCGTCACTGAATGAATGGATGGATGTCCGCTTTTCCGGCTGTCATTATGAAATCCATTATCTTTAACCCGGCAGACATTGTCATATAAACTGTATTCATTTCCTCTTACTATCAGCCGACACTGCAGGAGCGTGATGATATTTAAATTTTATTCCGCTCCACTTCAGTACTCCGGATTGGATTGTAGAATGTAACAACTTTTGCCGTCACGCATGACATGCACCGAATAATTGAATTTTCATCCCGAACTGGAAACTCTCCGGAGGAACCCGGTGACCCGTGTTCCGGTTGACTGAACAACCGTGGCCGTGTGTAATTACAATTATCGTAATGGAAACCGATATCCTCTAGCGAGCGGTTCCCGTTGCACTTTGTCAGTTGATTGCCACCGTCCGCCGGTTGCGGTGGTGAAAGCAACAGCCGGTGATTATTATTATTAATAATACTGGGCATAATCCTTGCGCCGCGCGCGGTACCGAAGGACCGCCGCCCTGAACCGTGCCCTCGGGGTGTCCGACTAAAGCGGACCTCCCGTATGCCAATGTCGACTTTGATATTTAATTAGACGCCGGATCACTCTCGGAGCGAAGTGTCAAACAACCGACGAGGCAATTATCCCCGATGAAGGCACGGCCTTTGCGTGCGCGCCGGGCCAAAACCGTGTCGAAGCAGAAATAACCTCAATGAACTTTGTTGATGGGGCTGAATGTTATTATTAATTGGTTCTTGGTGACCGATTTCGGTTATTAGGAAGATTAAACGCATTGTGCGTGATAGATTGTCTTCATTAAGGCGTATGAAACTGTAATCAAGTTATAGCCATTGATCCCGCTGATGGGTTTTCGGTAATTGGAAATTTCGAATCTATCATATCACCGATGGTGATTATCTTCGCGTTCATCATAATACCTAAATGGTATTGTTACACTTTATGCATACTAGAATTCAATTATACGTTGAATAAACATTTTATGAATAAAATTCATGATTCAAAAAAATTAAAATACAAATAGTGTGCTAAAGTGTATTCAGTCCAAATTTGAGACTATACTTCTGGCTAAATAGATAATGAAGATGAAAATGGAAAATGAATACCGTAAAAATTCACGCAATATATTCGACAGTGCGCATGTTCGTCGAGCATTTCACTGCTGTTACTGGACTTCATTCGTTATCACAGCTGGAAAACAGCTGATTCATATATGTGATCTACCACAAGATTTATTCGTAACTTCATTCTATTTTACCACCAGGCGGATGTATAATATTTTTCAGGTTATCGTTTCATATGTAAACAGAAATGATGTATCTAACTAAAAGTTTCGGGAATCGGATCGGGATTTGCATCAAACACATAATTTCGTATTTTTTTAGCAAAGTTATTTTTGTAAAACTATATTCGTAAACAATTTCATATAATTTAAATATATTTGTCGGTTTATTTTCTACCGCACGTGTAGTTATTACGAATGGTTCGTATTTTGTACAAAAAACATATTCGTAGCACATTTTGCATCAGAACGCATTTAATTTTCACTAGAATCTCTTTTTAAATCCATTCATTTTACGTGATTTCGTTTTACGTCTACCTTTTTACGTCCGAAATTTGTATTAACGTCCTCTCGTTTTACGTCTAAAATTGGAATTAACGTGCTATCGTTTACGTCCAAAATTTAAATTGAGGGGACATAAACGACTAATACTTTCTTTTTTTTATTTCAGATTATGATTCTGCAGTCTTTTCCTCTTATTTTGATACTAATTTTGTAATGATCCGTCTACGGGAAGTGGCCGAAAATTTTTTCATCTATCTTTTCTTTTTCTCTTTCGTTTTTCTCAAGCTGCATATAGTTTACAAAGCTCAAAAGTTATTAAAGTCTTTGTCAAGCTACTAGCAACAAAACGTATTGTTCCAATACGTTGTGTAGTTTCTGAGAGAAAGGTACATAAAGTTCGACTGAAGTTTTTTGGAGCGTCTTAGTAGAATACGAAACCCAAAAATAAAAAATAAGAAAACTTATCCAATTTAGTTCTACTATGTGTATTTTATTCATAAAGTTTGAAAATTGTGGTGTTTCAAGAGGGGCGTTTTATTCCGTCGATGTTGTTCCACGTCGCACTGGAATGCTTATGTGTTTTTCGGCCGCTTTCCGTAGTCGGACCATTTCAAAATCAGTATCAAAATAAGCGGAAAAGACTGCAGAATCAAAATCTGAAATAAAAAAAATAAATTTTAAGAAGTTTTAGTCGTTTATGCCCCCTTAACGTCCTCTCGTTTTACGTCCAAAATTTGAATTACCGTCCTCTTTTTCTACGACTACAAGAACTGTTCAACCGGTTAGTTAAATGGTGCAATTACAACTGCACAACTCTCTCTCTCTCTCTCTCGCTCTCTCTCTTTCCCACACACACACACACACACACACACACACACACACACACACACACACACACACACACACACACACACACACACACACACACACACACACACACACACACACACACACACACACACACACACACACACACACACACACACACACACACACACACACACACACACACACACACACACACACACACACACACACACACACACACACACACACACACACACACACACACACACACACACACACACACACACACACACACACACACACACACACACACACACACACACACACACACACACACACACACACACACACACACACACACACACACACACACACACACACACACACACACACACACACACACACACACACACACACACACACACACACACACACACACACACACACACACACACACACACACACACACACACACACACACACACACACACACACACACACACACACACACACACACACACACACACACACACACACACACACACACACACACACACACACACACACATACAGGCCGGTGAACACTCTAACCCAGCGGTTATGGTGCCGATCAAAGTCAGTTTGGCTTTGTTCGACCCTATACTTACTTACTTTAGTGGCAACGGTCCGTTACCGATCCTGCGCCGAACGAATTATAGTCCTCCAGTACCGTCGGTCCTGGGCTGCCGTTCTCCAATCCCCACGAACACCAGCTGAACGTGCATCGTCTTCGACAGCACACACCCACCGGGTGCGGGGTCTGCCTCGGAGTCTACGGCCTCTTCCTGGTTCTCTGCTGAAAATAGTTTTGGCTACTCTTTCATCGGGCATTCTGGCCACGTGTCCAGCCCACCGCAGCCTGCCACATTGCACTACCTTCACTATATCAGCATATTTGTATACTTGGTACAGCTCGTGATTCATGCGTCTGCGCCACACTCCATTTTCCATTTTGCCACCAAGTATAGATCGCAGAATTTTACGCTCAAAAACCCCAAGCACTCGCCGATCAGCTTCCTTTAGCGTCCATGATTCGTGTCCGTAAAGGGCCACCGGGAGGATTAGTGTTCTGTAGAGCGCCAGTTTTGTGCGAATTTGCAAACTACGGGACTTCAGCTGGCTACGTAATCCGTAGAAAGCCCGATTCGCGGCTGCAACTCGTCGTTTCACTTCGCGGCTTACATCGTTGTCACATGTCACGAGTGTACCAAGGTATATAAATTCCTCCACTACTTCATATCGTTCCCCATCTAACTCCACCTCGGCACCAACACCACTTGAGCTCCCACGTTCCCTACCAGCAACCATGTACTTCGTTTTGGCGGTATTAATGGTAAGTCCCAATCTCGCTGCTTCCCTTTTAAAGGGCCTAAAGGCCTCTTCTACTGCTCTACGGTTGATTCCGATGATATCGACGTCATCCGCAAAACCAAGAAGCATGTGAGATTTCGTGATGATAGTTCCATTCCTTTCCACGTTTGCTCTTCGTAATGCACCTTCCAAGGCAATGTTGAATAGCAGGTTCGAGAGTGCGTCCCCTTGCTTCAGTCCATCCAACGTCACGAAAGCAGCTGAGGTCTCACCCGCTATTCTAACGCATGATTTGGATCCATCCAGCGTCGCACGAATCAGCGTAACTAGTTTCGTCGGAAAACCATGTTCTAGCATTATCTGCCACAGCTCATTTCGTTTAACTGAATCGTACGCCGCTTTAAAATCCACAAACAGATGGTGTGTCTGCAAGTTGTACTCCCGGAACTTGTCTAGCAACTGGCGCAGGGTAAACATCTGATCCGTCGTGGAGCGACCCTCACGAAAACCCGCTTGGTACTCGCCGACGAAGGACTCCGCTAACGGTCTCAGTCTGCAGAACAGGATACGGGAAAGCACCTTGTAGGCAGAATTGAGCAATGTAATTCCTCGATAGTTTTTACACTCCATTCGATGTCCCTTTTTGAAAATTGGGCAAATGAGGCCATCCAACCACTCCTCCGGCATTTGTTCTTCCTCCCAGATCCTGACAATGATCCGGTGGATTGCTTCGTACAGCCGCTCGCTCCCCGCTTTTAGAAGTTCAGCCGGGATACCGTCCTTCCCAGCAGCCTTACCGTTTTTCAGCTCACTGTGGTTCGACCCTATATAGCCATTAAATGGGAGCGGGAACTCTTATCCCCACCACCACGCGGTGCCTACTGGGACGCAACCAGGTCTAGGGTCAACCAAATACCAGTCTTAAGTTGCACCCTCGGTTGTGTGCTAATAGGGAGACGGGGGCACGTAGTGCCTACGGGTGGCGTAGTGCAGTGGTATAAAGACGCAAGCATAGCTCAAGTCCCATAAACTAGCTGCAGACGTCGTAGTGTCCAGTTAGAGTTCAGGACTTTAAACCTAAAAGCCAGGTCAGGAGTGCCGAGGGCACATTAGGATCGGTTCCAGGAAGATCCTAATTATGGTATACTGGAAAGGCAGGATAACGATCGGATTAGACGCTATAGGGCTGACAGCGGTGCTATTCTACTACCTTAGGTAAGGAAGGGAGACACCTTCCCAAAACGGCGAGTAGGCTAATGGTACAGCTGCCATTCGTCCCACTAAACCGTGGCTTGTCTCTAGGTACGTTCAAAGCTCGTCACTCACGTCCAAGTGCAATGGTGTAGGATGAGATGACATATTCCTGACTAACGCTGATCGGATGCTGACATCCCTATTCCCATGAAGAATAGGGGGAGTCTCCCTAGTCATAACCTCCCTGCTTGCATAGATCACCATGGGATCGTAAAGGCGACTACACAAATACGAGCGGAGACAGCGGCCTAGAGTCGGGACCCAACAGCATGGAGATAGATTTACAAACACCACAATAAGTAGGAGAAAAAGGAGAGGAAGACCCGTTCGCGACCCGAAGCGCGAAATTGCAGCGTTGGCTAACTCGGACTGCTATGGCAAACGCCGGACAGCATGTACTGGCCACTGGTAACAGCAATCTACAGCCTGTGCAACAAGGACTGCCGTACGGCAGATCGAAGCTGGAGGAGGCCAAGAAAGCAGCCGAAGAACTCTACGGTTTTGTTAAGGATAAACTGGGAGTTTTTCCGACTGTGATGATAATAGGTTGGAGAATTGGCTGTTCAGTCTTTAAATTCAGTGGACGATTTGTTTTATTTACGCCAACGTTTCGATCTTTGGTTTAGATCTTCTTCAGGGCTTCTACAATATGTCTTATTAGTGATTTGTGATCTATCTTGTAATTTGTGATCTGACTTACAAAGTTTAAACCGTCTTTGTCTAGTAACATTTAGCCTATAGTGTTGTCTGTCTTTGAGTTTGGATGTATAATGGTCTGGTAAATATTGTATAGTCATGAATATTGTAGTAATTGATATTATGTAAACTCACTCGTTTGTCTATGATGTCTAAAATATGTTAATTGTGTCACAAGTTCACTCATTTGTAGCTGTTTTTGATCACGATATTTTAACTCTTGGTTTGATTTTTCCTATTGTATTGCCTATTCGCTGTTTTTATTCTGTTTGTGTGTAGCGTTAATCATTTATGTGCGTGCTAATTTGTGTTTGTCTGTGTGCGAGGTTTGTAATTTTTGTGTTTTAGTGTGTTCAGTATTGCTGTGTAACATATATCTATTCCTTCCGTGTCGGTGCGTTTGTTGATGTTATCTGTCGTCATGATGTGGCAAACTTCCAATATGGGTAGTCGTGTTGGTTTGTTGCTTTGATCTAGTATTGATGCTTGTTCTAGATTGAATCGGTGGTTGGTGTTTACGCAGTGTGTAATCATCGCTGTTTTCTCCTTCACTTGTGCTAGTTGTATTTCTCTTGTGGTTTGATCCTGTATCTGTGTTATTTTGTCTAATTTGTTTGTATCTGATTTGTGTCCAGATAATCTCGTTTTTAGTCTATTGGTTGTGAGTCCAACGTACATAGCTTTACACTCTTGGCAGTTAATGCCGTATATTATATTGTGTTTTTGTAATTTATCCTGTTTTCCTTTTGTGGTACGGTAAAGCCAGTCGATTGTGTAGTTGTTATAATGTGCTATTTTGATATTTGTATATTCACTAGTCTTTTCAATTAGTTTTGTTATCTTTGGTGTTAATTCGTTTATATATGGTATTGATTTGTATATTTTGTTGTCATTCTCAGTTTCGTCTGCTATTATATTTTTAGGGTATCTGTTAATTAATCTATTTATGAGTCGTATCGGATAGTCATTTTGCTTTAGCTCTTCTATTATTGTCTTGTTTATATCTGTTTGAGTTTTTGTTGTTGTTAACTTGTTGACTCTTGATATCAAGTTGTACGCTGTATTTATTTTTTGATACATTGGATGCATTGAGTGGAAATTAATAAAGCGTCCAGAAGCTATAGGTTTTTTGTACCATTCTGTACCAAATGTTTGGTTGTTATTGCTGGTAATTAGCATGTCTAAGAATGGTAGCTGTCTATTCACTTCTACTTCAACTGTGAACTGTATTTTTGGGTGGTAATTATTAAAGCTGTTTAGTACGTTTTGTATTTCGTGGCTTGGTATTAATAAAAATAGATCGTCTACGTACTTTTTTAAAATTGGAATGGGAATATTAATATTTTCTATAACCTGGTCTAACAGTGCATTCATTACCCAATCTGCCAGGATGGGCGACAAAGGGTTACCCATCGCAGTACCCCTCACTTGCTGGTAGTACTGTTGTCGGAATTGAAAATAACTGGCATCCATGCAATAGTCAATCATTTCCCAGAACAGATTTAGATTGATGTTGGTGTGTTTACTTATTTCAGGCCAACTTGTGTGTATAGCTTTCCTCACTAATTCTCTTGGTATATTGGTAAATAATGATGTGACGTCGAATGACACCGTTACATGTGCAGGAGGCGCTGTAAAACTGTTGATGTATTCACAGAATTCATACGAGCTATTGATGTTGTGTGTGTTGTCTATTGCTGTTTTAAGTATGTTGGCGATGTATTTTGATAGTTGATAATTTGGAGCTGTCATGTTGGGGACGACCGGTCGCAGAGGCAGATTAGCTTTATGTGCTTTTGGTTGTCCATAAATTTTGGGACAAACAGCGGTGTTGCATTTTAACAGCTTTGCAGTGTGTTTTTCGATCAGTTCGAGATTTAATAGTCGTTGTACAAAGTTGTTGTTTGTGTTTTGTAGTTTTGTGGTTGGATCTCGGTTTAGTTTGATGAATTCTGTGAATACATCAACAGTTCCGTATGAATTCTGTGAATACATCAACAGTTTTACAGCGCCTCCTGCACATGTAACGGTGTCATTCGACGTCACATCATTATTTACCAATATACCAAGAGAATTAGTGAGGAAAGCTATACACACAAGTTGGCCTGAAATAAGTAAACACACCAACATCAATCTAAATCTGTTCTGGGAAATGATTGACTATTGCATGGATGCCAGTTATTTTCAATTCCGACAACAGTACTACCAGCAAGTGAGGGGTACTGCGATGGGTAACCCTTTGTCGCCCATCCTGGCAGATTGGGTAATGAATGCACTGTTAGACCAGGTTATAGAAAATATTAATATTCCCATTCCAATTTTAAAAAAGTACGTAGACGATCTATTTTTATTAATACCAAGCCACGAAATACAAAACGTACTAAACAGCTTTAATAATTACCACCCAAAAATACAGTTCACAGTTGACGTAGAAGTGAATAGACAGCTACCATTCTTAGACATGCTAATTACCAGCAATAACAACCAAACATTTGGTACAGAATGGTACAAAAAACCTATAGCTTCTGGACGCTTTATTAATTTCCACTCAATGCATCCAATGTATCAAAAAATAAATACAGCGTACAACTTGATATCAAGAGTCAACAAGTTAACAACAACAAAAACTCAAACAGATATAAACAAGACAATAATAGAAGAGCTAAAGCAAAATGACTATCCGATACGACTCATAAATAGATTAATTAACAGATACCCTAAAAATATAATAGCAGACGAAACTGAGAATGACAACAAAATATACAAATCAATACCATATATAAACGAATTAACACCAAAGATAACAAAACTAATTGAAAAGACTAGTGAATATACAAATATCAAAATAGCACATTATAACAACTACACAATCGACTGGCTTTACCGTACCACAAAAGGAAAACAGGATAAATTACAAAAACACAATATAATATACGGCATTAACTGCCAAGAGTGTAAAGCTATGTACGTTGGACTCACAACCAATAGACTAAAAACGAGATTATCTGGACACAAATCAGATACAAACAAATTAGACAAAATAACACAGATACAGGATCAAACCACAAGAGAAATACAACTAGCACAAGTGAAGGAGAAAACAGCGATGATTACACACTGCGTAAACACCAACCACCGATTCAATCTAGAACAAGCATCAATACTAGATCAAAGCAACAAACCAACACGACTACCCATATTGGAAGTTTGCCACATCATGACGACAGATAACATCAACAAACGCACCGACACGGAAGGAATAGATATATGTTACACAGCAATACTGAACACACTAAAACACAAAAATTACAAACCTCGCACACAGACAAACACAAATTAGCACGCACATAAATGATTAACGCTACACACAAACAGAATAAAAACAGCGAATAGGCAATACAATAGGAAAAATCAAACCAAGAGTTAAAATATCGTGATCAAAAACAGCTACAAATGAGTGAACTTGTGACACAATTTACATATTTTAGACATCATAGACAAACGAGTGAGTTTACATAATATCAATTACTACAATATTCATGACTATACAATATTTACCAGACCATTATACATCCAAACTCAAAGACAGACAACACTATAGGCTAAATGTTACTAGACAAAGACGGTTTAAACTTTGTAAGTCAGATCACAAATTACAAGATAGATCACAAATAACTAATAAGACATATTGTAGAAGCCCTGAAGAAGATCTAAACCAAAGATCGAAACGTTGGCGTAAATAAAACAAATCGTCCACTGAATTTAAAGACTGAACAGCCAATTCTCCAACCTGTTAAGGATAAACATTACGTGAACAAGGAGATCAAGCAACTGGCGATAAGATTAAAGTCCACCATTCACGCTGTCGATAAGGAACAACAGAGCCTACGAACGAGAGTGGAAACGGCTTAAAAAGTGTTGACAAACGCTAATGAAGCACCACAGATAGCGAACCGGGAGGCAGTGAAAGGAAAGAGGAAAGGAAATCTCCAAGGGGCAGAATCCGGGTCTCTCTCCACGCCGAAGAGGCCAAGACCTTCGCCAGGAGACGCAAGACCAGGAGGCTCCAAGAAACCCAAGGATACGCCAACCACTAGCACACAGCTGACTACTGAAGAGGTCATCGAAGAAGATAGCCACGCTCCGTGGCAAGTCGTGGGGAACAAAGGAAACGAAAAGAGTAACAGAAGTAGACCCAGTAAACGCATGTTCATTAAGGGGAGGAATAAAGGCGAAGCGCTAATAGCAAACGGTGACTCGTACGATGAGGTTTTGCGTGCCATGCGGACAAAGCCGGAACTCAAGGAACTAGATGTAAATGTACAGAAAATTAGCTGCACCCGCAATGGCGAGATGATCCTCGAGCTGAAAAAGGACCCGCAAGTTAGTAGCTCTTCTCACAAAGAGCCAACTGAGACGTGACGGTGACGCGGTGGAAGTGAGAGCTCTGTGCCCGGAAGCGACTCTCCACTGCAAGGATTTGGACGAGGTTGCTTCGGAGGAAGAATGGCTTCAAGTCCATAAAGAACTACCGGTCTAATAATGGTTTTGTACATTGTTAGCTTCGTGCGGCGGCGTATGCTTCCTGATCGTAGCGTTTTACGAAGGGCAAAGTAGACCCAATTTCCCGCTTGAATGCGCCGCTGGATCTCCTTACAAGTGTTGTTGTCAGCGGTCACCAGCGATCCCAAATACACGAACTCCTCTACCACTCTAGTTCGTCGCCGTCAACGGTTACCGTCCGTGGGAGGCACGCATTTGTTTCCTTTGAACCTCTTCCTTTCATGTATTTGGTCTTCGACGCATTTATTTTTAGCCCAATTCTCCTAGACTCCGCTTTTAGTCTGGCGTAGATTGCCTCCGCCGTCGCAAAGTTCCTGGCAATGATATCGAAGTCATCTGCAAAGCCTAGAAGTTGGCTACTCTTGGTAAAAATCGTGCCTCTCGTTTCGATGCCCGCTCGTCGGATCACCCCCTCAAGAGCGATGTTGAACAGCATGCAGGATAGACCGTCATCTTGTCTCAACCCTCGTCGCGTCTCGAAGGGACTCGAGAGTGTCCCAGAGATGCGTACAAAACACATCACTCGATCCAATGTAGCTCTGATCAGTCGCGTCAGTTTGTCTGGAAAACCGTGTTCGTGCATTACGTGCCATAACTTGTCTCGATCGACTGTATCGTATGCTGCTTTGAAATCAAAAAAGATGTGATGCGTGGGCACGATACACATTTCTGCAAGATCTGTCGGATAGTAAAAATTTGGTCCGTAGTTGTGCGAGCCCCCATGAAACCCGCCTGATAATTCCCTACGAAACCTTGTGCTATCGGTGACAGCCGGCGTAACAGGATCTGGGAGAGTACCTTGTAGGCGGCGTTTACCAGCGTAATACCACGATAGTTGCAGCAGTCTAGCCGATCTCCCTTTTTGTAGATGGGACAAACTACTCCTTCCATCCATTCCTCCGGTAGCCTTTCCTCCTCCCAAATCCTCGAAATAACCCAGCGTAGAGCCTTTGCTAGCGTTTCTCCGCCATGTTTATAAAGCTCTGCCGGTAGGCGTTCCTTCCCAGCGGCTTTATTGGTCTTCAGCAACCTGATTTCTCGTTTGACTTCTTGGAGATCAGGTGCTAGGACATCACTATCTTCCATGGGCGCTCCTAGGTTAATTTCCGTTCCGCCTCCTTCTGCGACTTCGCCATTGAGGTGTTCATCGAAGAACTGCTTCCACCTGTCGACCACCTCGCGCTCGTTTGTGATTAGATTCCCTCCCTTGTCCCTACACATGTCAGGTTTCGGTGTGTAGCCCTTCCGAGTTTGGTTCACCTTCTCATAAAACTTGCGCGTGTCATTAGCTCGGAATAGTTGCTCTAATTCTTCACGATCTCTGTCCTCCTTTTGGCGCTTTTTTCTCCTCAGGATCGTGGTCAACTGGTTCCTAGCTCGTCGGTATTTGGCCAGGTTCTCTCTAGTGGCAATACGTAGATAATTTTTCCAAGCATTTTTTTCTCCTCTACCGCTTGTTGGCATTCCCCATCAAACCAATCATTTTGTGTACTCCGAGGCACAATACCTAGTGCCGCGGTAGCGGCCTCTCCGATGACCAAGCGTATTCTGCCCCAACCGTCTTCGAGGTTTGAAGCACCTAACTCCTCGGAAGAAGGCAGTGCCTCATTCAGTACTCGCGCGTAGTTCTCGGCAGCTTGTGGGTTATCTAGCTGCCTGATGTTCAGCCGAGGAGAGCGGCTTTGACGTGTCCAGTATACGGTGGACAGCTTTGAGCGCACATGTACTGCTACTAGGTAATGGTCAGAATCAATATCCGTACCCCGACGGGAGCGTACGTTCGTGATGTTAGAAAAAACCGGCCCTCTATGAGAACGTGATCAATTTGGTTCATTGTACGTTAGTCAGGTGATCTCCAGGTGGCTTTGTGGATATCCTTGCGCGGGAAAAAGGTGCTTCGGATCACCAGACCTCGGGAAGCTGCGAAGTTTATACATCGTTGGCCGTTATCGTTTGTGTCGGTGTGCAGGCGTGGGGTCCTACCACCGGTCTATACATTTCTTCCCTACCGACCTGGGCATTCATATCCCCAATGACGATCTCGATGTCCCGTAACGAGCAGCTGTCGTACGTTGCCTCCAGCCTCGCGTAGAACGCTTCTTTCTCATCGTCGGGTCTACCTTCGTGCGGGCAGTGCACGTTAATGATGCTATAATTGAAGAAACGGCCCTTTATCCTCAATACACATATCTTCTCGTTGATCGCCTTCCAATCTATCACGCGATCTTGCATTCCGCCCAACACTACAAAGCCCATTCCCGTTGGTAGTGCCACCGCTCTGGTAAACCTGGGCCTTTCCATCACGGATCTTCCATACCTTCTCTCCTTTGCGACAGATTTCCTGCAGAGCTACGATGCCGAGTTTGCGGGGTTCCAGCTGTTCAATCAGCACCCGCTCGCAACCTGCGAAATTTAGAAATTTAAATTTCCATACATTCCTTTAGTTTTACCGTGAACGCGCGGAAAGAAAACGTGCGATGTATTAGGGAATTGTCAAAAATGCTGTTCAAATATTACGAACACGTCCGCCATTATGGCTCGTAAAAAGCTGGATTGCGGATTTTCTGCTTTCCAGTCAGTGTGTCAGAGTTGAGCACTATGGTCAAAAGGTTTAGGTGTGTACATTATTTTGTCACCAAACCAATGCAATTGGAGCTGTTGAAATTTGAACTTCCTTCCGTTGGCAATCAACGATTAGACAAGAAAACGTAACCATATTACCTTTGAAAAAGGCCAAAACCAAGGGCCGAAACGTCAGGCAGTATAAAAAAAGCCGTTTTCAATATAAAACTGACTGGAAAGCCGAAAATCCGCAATACTTAATTCTAGATGTTGCTTACTGTTACTGTTGCAGTAGAAAAGCTAGGTCACATCGCTAGGTGGATTAGTTCGGGTTTTATATTTGAAGCAATACTGCAAGCTAAAATCTACTTCATCAATTCATGACCCTCCGCACGGATGTGTGATCTTCCCGGGCGATACAGCTGCGACAGCATCGCATTCACAATTATTTATAAACACACATTTGGTGATTACCTTTAACCGCTATACAAACGATTACAACAACAACTGGTGCTGATTAGGTCAAAATATCGAACGGCGGAGAACTACTCAAACCGTTTAGTCTCAATCGTACCTTGGTTGTGTACCGATCGCTCGATCCGGAGATGATGGCTGCCGTTCGGTTTTCGCTGCTGGGTCTGTTGATCTTTGCAACAGCAGCACCATCAATCCTCGCAGCAGCTGTCCCGTGTGACGATTCGGCCCCCGCTGGTGGTGTGACGGAGTGGCAAGCCCGCACTCCGGAACAGACATTGTACGCGTACGTTCGCTGCCTGAACGATTCCTCGGCTACGCTTGAGATGAAAACCAGCTGGGTGCGCTGGCAGCCGGATAATACTGTCGACAGTCAGTGTTATATAAAGTGTGTTAGTGAAGATCTAGGGTTAGTAGATAGGAAGGAACGACGAATTCGACCGGATCGGTTCATCAAACAAGCCGATGCGTACTATAGTGGTGATCCTGATAAACTTCAAGAGTTCAAGCAAGACGCTGAAACCATGCTAGCTGGGGAGCTGGATGAAGTCAACTGCCAATCGGTGTTCAGCAAATATGTGGAGTTTTTCCTTCAACATGCGCCAATTATTCTTCGCATGTTTCACGGGCACTACAGGGATACGGGATTAACCTATGATCAACTGGCGGATCAAGTGAAACAGCTCGGTCAAACGTTTCTGGATTTTTGCGAAAAACGACACGACAGCAAGTTGGATCCCGGTGACAACTGCCCATCGGCCACGCTGCTGGATTGCCTCTTTCGTGGATTCCGATGGATTAGCGAGGAAAATGAACTGAATGTAAGTCATGCGTAATTCGCAAAGTTGTTGCTTTTTTTGAGCTTGATCTATCGATTCACCGTAGGTCAACGAAGTTCGTCGTGACTACGGTTTGTCTGGTTACGAGCTGGATGCAGAATCGTGTGAATCATCGGCGGCCGATGCCCGTGCACTGTACCAGTGTTTGCGAGATAAGGATGCTGAGAAGTTAAGCCTGGTGATAGCGAACCGCAATCAGCGGTCGGCTTATTACTTTGATATGACATCCCAGGAAGAACCGTGGAAATCGGCGGTGGAGCACTCAAAGAGTCTACCTTAACGCGTTGGTCATTGTTTGCTGCAGTTGATGTAGGTGAATGGGTGAATACAAAAGTAGGATCTACATTATCTACAATAACAAATCATGAAATAGTAATGGAACTTGTATCTTCAAAAGGGGAATGCAACAGTGACTCTCTATCGTAGATAAATAAATAGATGCATTGTCAAACATCTGAATCTGAATTTCGCAAAAATTTTTAATGAAAAGTCACACCATAATCAATTTACAAATCATCAAAATTGGTTGTATAGAATAGAATGTTTGAACATAGGTTTAAACATATCTCCTTCGAGTTGTTTAACAATTTCCCTACACGTTATATTCACCACCATTGACCCATGAAGCAACCCAAAATTCGACTGCCATGTGAATTGATTTTTTTCTGTGCTTTTGCAAAGCAAACCATTCACCGTTGATTTCGAGCCGAATGAGCAAAAAAGTGTTTGCCCCTCCCCGGCAGCGGCGCGCCCGGCGTAGAGCTTTATTCTCGGAGGAGCATTTGCCATCCTCCTTCCGCGCGCCGTCCGTTTCCGAGGAGCGGTCGTACCGTACAAGTGCGGTGGTGATCAAATATTAAAATCAATCATGTGGAAAGGCGAGAAAAATGTACGACGCAACGGAGCGAGCGATGCCAAAGCATGTTCGACCGATGCGATGCTTTCAACCCTCTATGCTGGTGCGCTCAATCATATCACGATTATTTCAAGAATTCACTCCGTTCGTTCCTCTATTGAAGGTATAGGAGTCGACGAGTGTGTTCTCTGTTCGGCAAAACCAAAGGATATGTCTGTTTATTGCAATACAGGAGCGCCGTTCTTTTTTTTATTTTTTTTTCTTTACTCGTACGAGGATTGATCTCAAGGTCGACACAGGAAAGCTACGCTGCTGCTGCTTCTGCTTTTGCTGCTGCTGGGAGGAAATAAAGTACATCGGAAAACGAATCCTGACAATCACCTGCTGTCGAAGCAGAAAAGGAAAGGTTTCACTGCAGATTTGTCGATGGATAACCATTATTGTGTGCGATTGACCGATATAAATGGATCTTGCTGCGGTATAATCTCGGGTCCACTTACAGCTTCCTAGTTGTGCTGATGCGAAGTTTATTTATCGTGAAGGAAACGTGATGTTTTTCAACTTTTTATAGTTCTTCTAATCTGTGATTTAGCTTTTTGCGATGCCTTTAATCGATCTCATTGTGAAACTATAAAACTGACTGAGTCTTCCATCTTTATCAGTATCTTGATTAAAAAGTGGAAGCGATTCGATTGTCCGATAGAGTTCCTTTTCCGTACTAGGTGGATTTAAATTTTTTTTTCTTGTTTAGCACGAAAAGTTCCACAAATACACCAATGTTATTGGAGGCCGCTGAATACCAAAAACCATATCAACAAATTCCAGGTTGTTTGTTCGGCGCCATAAAAATCCACCGCTAGAGAAGCATATGCAGATGTGAGCTTTTGTGCTTATTTGGCCGGGGTACGACTTGCACCACCCCGCCGCGCCACGCTGCGTCGCTTGGCGATGCACAGTGGTTCAAAAGGGAGAAAAGTGGAACTTTTTTCCTAGTGTCTTTTGCTTTCATTTGAACATTTATGGTCTTCAGCACTTTTGTTCGTATGAATATCCCCTTTAATTTAAAACTGTCAAAAGTTCATCATCGCTTACTATAATGGAAATAAAAAAATAACTTTTTTGTGTTAGGAAATATAGACATAGATTCTTCGGCAAAGTTGTAAATATTGTAAAAACAAGCAACTTTCCTGAAGAAATAAAATTTCTCGAGATTTTATCGAGTGCTGAACTATAGGCCATATTCTTTAAAACTACTTTAAAAATTGGTTTTTTATCCTTAGCTTTCGTTAGTTGCATTTTACAAGAATACAATGTTCTAGGCAATAATCGAAGCTCTCAAAATACACGTTTTTGTAGCAAATCGCAAGTCTCTTGGACCTTTACTTGCTGAGTTATCGCATATTCAAGCTATAAATTTCCATAGCTTCACGAGCCTATGGGGTAAAATGGAGCAAGCGAATTTATGAAACCAGCGCTTTATCTTAAAGCTTAAGTTGAGTACTATAAACTTGTACGGGTTCCGCTTGTCCCCAACCACCCAAATGAGAGTACGGTAAGCATACGTTTTATGTGTTTCGCGTTCGCTAAAGGCTCGATGCACGTCCATTTTTTTGTGGTCGTAGATAGACACATGGTATCTTCGGCAAAGTTATAGAAAATATAAAGGTAAACAACTTTGCTAAAGAAATGACATTTCTATTCCTATCAAGTGCAGAGCGATAGAGAATTTTCCTTGGAAATTCTCTAAAAATTAGTTTTTCATACTTAGCTTATGTTGGTTGCATTTTACAGGAATATATGGTTCTAGGTGATTATTGAAGGCCTCAAAATACACGTTTTTGCAGAATATATTAAATCTCTAGGACCTTTCCTTACAAAGTTATAGCTTTTAGCTCGTGAGGTTAAGGAAAAATAAAGCTTAAATAACCGATAACTTTGTAAGGAAAGGTCCTAGAGATTTACAATCTTCTGCAAAAATATGTGTTTTGAGTCCTTCAATAATCGCCTAGAACCATATACACTTGTAAAATGCAACCAACATATGCTAAGCATGAAAAACTGATTTTTAAAGAATTTCCAAAGAAAATGCTCTACAACTGTGCACTCGATAGAGATAGAAATATCATTTCTTTGGCAAAATTGTTAATCTTTATATTTTCTATAACTTTGCCGTAGAAATCAGGTTTCTATCTACGAACACAAAAAAACTGGACGTGTATCGAGCCTTTCGCGAACGCGAAACGCATAAAACGTATGGTTGCCATCCTCTCATTTGAGTGGTTGGGGACAAGCGAAACCCGTACAAGTTTATAGCAATCGACTTGAGCTTTAAGATGAAGCGTTGATTCCATAAATCCGCTTGCTCCATTTTACCCCATGGGCTCGTAAAGCTATGGAAATTTAAAGCTTGAATATGCAATACCTCAGCAAGTAAAGGTCCAAGAGATTTGCGGTCTTCTGCAAAAACGTGTATTTTGAGAGCTTCGATAATTGCCTAGAATATTGTATTCTTGTAAAATGCAACTAATAAAAGTTAAGCATGAAAAACCAGTTTTTAAAGAAGTTTTCAAGAATATGGCCTATAGTTCAGCACTCGATAAAGATAGAAATTTTATTTCTTCAGCAAAGTTGCTTGTTTTTACAATATTTACGACTTTGCCGAAGGAACTATGTCTATATTTCCTAACACAAAAAAGTTATTTTTTTATTTTCATTACAGGAAGAGATGACTAACCTTTGATAGTTTTAGATTAAGGGGTATATTCATACGAACAAAAGTGCTGAAGACCATAAATGATAAAATGCAAACAAGAGACACTAGGAAAAAAGTTCCACTTTTCGCCCTTTTGGACTACTGTGCGATGGTTGTCTTGTTGCGTGATTGTGAGCGGCAGTCGGCAGTCAATCCGATAGGCACCCAGCCGGCACAGAACAGAACAGAACAGAACAGGCCGGCATTTATTGCGTTTTGATTTCAATCTGCACCTTTGTGCTTGTGTTGTTCCGAGCCGAGGCTTCCGTCTGATGTGCCGCCGATGCGTGTTGTTGTTGTTGGCCAAGTTTCGTTCTCGAAGCCAAAATAATTGACGATAGGAATTCGGCGATGAAAAGTGAGCTGATGGCTTGTCGGATTTAATGCCTTCGCTGCCAGAATGCCGGAAAACGTGAATACCAAATACCTAGCTATCGACGGGAAATTTAAACCTTCAATTATTTTGAAGATTTATGTCGGAAAGAATCAGTTACCGAAGCCATCAAAATCCGGTCGATATTAAAGTACAATAAAAAATTTGAATGTTGTCTGATTTCATTGTCTGAAAAAATAGCGTTTGTTTCAGTAGCTAAACAAATTAAAAATCAAGCGAAATATTATCCCATATGTTTGAAACCCACTGACTGAAGCGTCCCCATCACAGCATGAAAAACTAGCTTGATGTATTCAATGATAATGATGTTGATAAAAAAACCACATAGTCGATTTTAACATGAATGCAAATCTTTTATTTTGCATAGTGAACATGTAATCGCGAATGAATTTTATAAAAAATCACCACAAGTTCTGGGGTTGTTCATGTGGACCGAATTTTGAATCTTGAATTTAAATTAAATTAAACCTTCTGAGCAGCGTTGCCAACCTTCCAGATTTGTCTGGATTTTCCAGACTATTTGATGCCTAAAACCAATTATTATACCTTAATGGCATGATGCCGATGTCGGCTGATTGCATAGATGCGTGCTGATATGTATTTGTTTTTATTTTAATGGTTTTTCCAAACATTCATATGAATGTAACGGATGCGATGTTGAGTTATTCTGTGAATATGATATTCCTGCAAGAGTATCAAATTAAATGACTGGAAGCAGAAACGTGGCTCTGTTGAAAAGTGAAATCTTACCGCTCACCACCCATGATTGCCACATCAAAAGAAAATTTATCAAAAGTAGCGTGGATTTTTAGAAATCTGAAGCGACTCAGAAAATGTCATATCACGGAAAATCAGTAGTGGTTCAATACTAGAATGCGGAAATGAATTGCAAATCAGTAAATAAATATATTTGAAATGAAAAACTCTCGAAAGGATATAATTAACATTGAGAGGCTCTCTTTGACGTCCCTCTCTTCCGATTATTGCGGCAACATAAATGCAATTCAACTAAAGTTTTCCTAACTATTACCTTGCTAGTAACGCCACCCAGCAAACACCAACTCGAATATCAATGTACGAAAATCGTTATTGACTTTTGATAAATTCAGGATCGTAAAAATAGCCTAATAAAACGCACACAAGTTTATATTCTGTCGTATTTGACAATAACAAGTGATTGACTTACGACTTCCAGTACAGAATTGTATATCATTATACAACTAATCGCTTTGAGTAGGATCTTATTGCATATAACGACTCGTAAAGTGGAATTGTTAAGGTATATTTTGTTGTACGTATATGGCCTCCAAATTAGTACACATATATGCTAGTTTTGTGCATCAGATACGATTTTTTAGGGTATATATAAGTACATATAACTCATTTGTTACTCTGATATACATATGAAAATATTTACTGGGCAGCAATCAATGTAAGTATGTATGTATGGGGGTAGCCTGCATCACCTCAGGGGTTTCCCATTGTATACAAGTAGAATTACTGCAGAATCGTATTTATCTACCCAGCAACTTTCATGTCAATGCTGTTCGTGGAGAACTAAAAGGGGCTTGGTGGATCTATAAGCAATGTCACTTGCACGATTCCACGGAAATGTAAGACACTCCTTTCAGCATCGACCTCCCGTTTCTAAATACATAACTTATCTAGAATAATCTCACCACCAGTCCGTCGAATGGAATAGAATTGCATCATTTGAGTTTCCACAAGTGCTTCCATTATTAATTTAATTTTTTCTTCTGATATCCATGACCATTATTTAAACGTTTTTCGGTCAGATTTTTCACTGTACACTCGAGTCTTTTTTACACGGTTTGTTTTTTTCGATTACTCAAGAACGGTGCAATTTAGAGACCATTTACAAAATACGTGACGAATGTCGGGCCTCTCCCAAACGTATTGAGAAATAAATGAATAGTCCCTAAATAGCCCCGTTCTCAATATTCGAAAAAACGAACCGTGTAAAAAAAGTACTTGAGTGTACAGTATGAGGTGCTTCATGAGCTCAAACTAAATAAGTAATTAAAATAATTTATATTAAGCTTTCGTCTTAACAGGTCGTGTGGTTCAGATCAGGCAGCCGGCAACCACCCAGCTTCGCAGCTCCTAGGTTGGCTACTCAGTAGAGCATTACTGGGTGCCTGCCAGTTGGTCTCGAGGTAAGACGCTGGTCTAATAAGCCAGTCGTCGTATGTTCGAATCTTGGCTGGGAGAGGCTGTTAGAGTTAATAGGATCGCAACGCTGACCCCGCACTGTCCTGTATTCTAACGGCTGGTTGCGAAGTCTATCGTATAAAAACAGAAGGTCAAATTTCGATAACGGAATTAGCTTTGCTTTTGGGTAAGGCCACGTAGAGGCGCTAGGTATGGGATGGCTGGAGCTATGTTGGACGCTTCCTCATTTGCCTTCCCCATTTCATACCCAGCTAGTAACGCCAACATATAAACTGATACGTTAAAGTGCGATTGCATTGCCGTGATAAACGAAAGCAAACAGGCCCGAAGAGAATCTCTCATTGTTACTTAGGTCCGTTTGAAAAATTACGCGAGAACTATTCCATATAGAAAAAATTTATCATATTTACTCCAGAACTAAATTCGCTCGATACTACTGATAAGACCTTTAAGACAAACTTTCAAGACCGACCGACTTTCAAGACCTTCAAGAGAGATCGACTTATAAGACAGATCGACAGGCAGACAACTTTCAAGACAGAACGACTTTCAAGATAGACTTACTTTCAAGATAAAATAACTTTCAAGACAGGCGGAATTCCAAGATAGACGGATTTCGAGATACACCAACTTTCACGGTAGACTGACTTTGAAGATAGGCCGACTTTCAAAACAGATCGATTTTTAAGAAAAACGGACTTTCAACACAGACTGATTTTCAAGACAAACAAACTTTCAAGACTGACTGACCTTCAAAACATGCTAACTTTCAAAACAGACCGACTTTCAAGACAGACTGAATTTCAAGACAGACAGACTTTCAAAAAAGGCCGGATTTCAAGACAGACGGGTTTTCAAAAGAGTCAAACTTTGAAGACAAGCTGACTTTTAAGACAAACCGACCTTCAAGAAAGACTGACGTTCAATACAGATCGACTTTCAAAATAGACCGATTTTCAAGACAGACGGATTTTCAAAAAAGACCGACTTTCAAGTCAGAATGCCTTTCCAGACAAACAGACTTTCAAGACGGACTTTCTAAAGAGTCAGACTTTGAAGATAAGCTGACTTTCAAGACAGACTGGCTTTCAAGACAGACTGACGTTCAAGACAGATCGATTTTCAATATAGACCGTCTTTCAATCCAGAACGGCTTTCAAGTTAGGCCAACTTTTATGAGAGACAAATTTTCAAGATAGACCGACTTACAAGACAGATCGATTTTCGAGACCGACAGACTTTCAAGACACACAGACTTTCAAGACACACAGAGTTCCAAGACACATATCCTTTATAGACAGACTGTCTTTCAAGACAAACCGGCTGTAAAGACAGACAGACTTTCAAGACAGACTGGCTTTTAAGAAAGACAGAATTTCAAGAGAGAGCAACTTTCAAGACAGACAAACTTTCAAGAGAAGTTTTTTTTAAGAAAGACCGACTTTCAAGACAAAGTGACGTTCGAAACAGATTGACTTTTAAGACAGACAGACTTTCAAGACAGATTTTCAAAATAGACAGTCTTTCAAGACAGACTGGCTTTCAAGACAGAATGACTTTTAAGATAGACAAACTTTTAAGATAAAGATAGTTTCAAGAGATTTTTAAGACAGACGACAGTCGACAAAGTGACTTCCAGGACAGTGGGATTCTCAAGACACACGAACTTTCAAGAAAGACTTTAAGAACAGACCGACTTTCAAGACAAACTGATCAATTTTCTAGACAGACTGACCAACTTTCGAAACAGACTGACCTTCATTGCGGTCAGATTTTCAAAAAAGGTTGACTTTTAAGACAGTCCAACTCTCACCGATTTTCAAGACAGCCGACTCATAAGACAGAGAGATTTTCAATACTGGTATTTTCAAGATAAATCAACTGTAAAGACACAGGAACTTTCCAGACAGTGGGATTTTGAAGACAGACTGACTTGCAAGACAAACAGACTTTCAAGACAAACAGACTTTCAAGACAGGCCAACTTTTAAAACAGGCAAACAAACAGACGTCAGACGGTCAAACAGACAGGACGGACTGACTGTTAAAACGAACAGACTTTCATGATAGACAGACTTTCAAGACAGAGGGATTTTCAAGGTAGTTTGGAATAACATATTTTGGTATTACTAAGCTATTGAATAACCAATGCAATAACAAATAACAAATTGAATAACATATGACATATTAAAAATCATTTTATAAAATATTTACCTATTCCTTGTCAAGCGATTTGTGTCGTTGGACAAGCAAGGTTGCCGATTTCTCTGCAACATATTTTACCCGGGCACATCGAATACAATACCATTCGAAACGTCGACTGTACACGAAAAATAAACATTTTTGCACACAACTCGAGACCAAAAGGCAGTATCAAATTTCAAATAAATTTATAGAAACCCAGGGCTATTAGCTGACTGCGTGTAGAACAAAAATAACATTGGGCCATTATTACTTCCCTGCGGAACACCTAGTCATATTAAATTATATTTGTTTATAGAGTCTTCTACCGATATTTTTATTAAATAGCTGAGATTGATTTTATTTCCTACTTTTCCTACTACTTATAGCTTTCCCACAGCGTTTCAGTTTACGCAACCTTAGTAACAATTTGAGTTTTATAACACTCTTATGATGGCATTCAAGACCAAAATTGGTCTGGAAGACCACCATAAGAGTACAATAAAACACTTTAGAACTTTCAATAGTTCAACCACAGAGAACAGACGTCCCAGCGAAAGATCCACACTTGGATAAAACTTGTGTCAAATTATTATTTATATTGTTGGAGTTCGTCACCGTGAATTTTATATATCAATTTTGTTGATTTTTTTCGGTGAAAATAAAAACTATGATGCTTTCAGCGGACGTTTCGACCTACTATCCTTCAGTCATTGACTACGCCTAAAACATAATTACATTTATTTAACTATTTTACACTAATTAATTTCGAACAGTTTTCTATCGTCAACACAAACTTACTGTTGGGAATTGTCGATTTTCGGAAGAATCACTTTCTGATAGCAGTTGTGTAGGTTAGAACAAGCAGCTTCAAACTGGAATTTATTCGTCTTAATAACCTCATTTTTATCATAATGTATTAAGAACTTACATTGTAGTGTTTCTTCAAGCACTATCCGAAATGGCAATCTCAACAATAACAATATAATTGACCCTACAAGCAAAGGTAATTATTGAAACAATATTTGTTATAATACTCTACCATGAGTGTTCTTATTTGAGCTAACTTACACTATAGGTGATGATATGCACATATAACTCACTGACTAACCTCACTAGTGTAATATATTGTATTAATAACTTTAATCGATGGTAATGATTAATGATCGATGGTAATCAAATGAACTAGTCTTCTAAGTTGACTAATTAGAAGCCTTTTTTTATGAAGCACGTTTTTAACCTTCTGTCGCCTTACTTTTCACTTCATGTTGCAATTATGCTGCTTTTCAGTCGAGAGGTATCTGGAGCTAACACCAACATTAACCGTGCAGCCAGATCACGAGTTTTTAACACTTACATTAAACATCTATTCTCACTGCGTCGTCCTCTATAACTATTACTAACTAAGCTATCGTTTTTTCTTGTCTTCTAATTGTCGCAGCTTAGTCATTAGACCGTTGTATGTGTCATTAAAATTCCCGCACTCTCGCTGTAAGTTTACGGTCCGCTCTTGTCCTTTTACTTTAATGTGAAATATTTCGGCTGTGAGACGGGTTTCCTTGTTTTCGATTTTTTCTAAAACGCGCGTATTTTTAAAGTCAAAAACATGACCTTCTTGTATAGTATGTAGCGTTAAACCTGTCCTAGCTTCTGATTTTCTAGTGTCATTTTTATGTTCCGCTATTCGGGTTTCTAGTCTTCTACCTGTCTGTCCTATATATTCCATGTTATCTCCTGCTCCACATGGTATGGAGTACACAACATTCTTCTGTTTTGTAGCCGGGATCGGGTGTTTCAGTTTACTGAAAATTTAATTTTTTATTTTGTTCCTAGGTTTTGTAGCAACGGTACATAGGGAGTCGACATGTATTTTGCATCCTCACTATTTTGAATTTCATTTTCCATTGTGTTGTAGTGTTTGTGTACGCGCTGTTTTAACATTTTTTGAGTAAACCAAATCGGATAACTGTTGCTCTCTAAGATTTTTGTTGCTCTCTGTATTGCCGCTGGACGATCATTTATGTTTGTTAGTTTGATTGCTCGATCGTATAATGCGATTACTGTGTTACACTTATGTTGAAACGGGCTCTCCGATGTATAGTCCAGGTATCTCCCATTGGCTTGCTTGGGCAGCCAATTTGTTAAAATTCTTCCGTTGTCCCGGGTTAGCATCATATCCAGAAACTTGATCTTTCCATGCTGTTCTTTTTCAATGGTAAATTCAAGCCTTTCATGGAACGCATTATAAGTTTCCAAGATTGCTTGAATGTGTTCCTCCTTTGCGATGCACAGGTAGTCATCCACATATCGGCGGTAGTATAGGAGCGGAACCTGATTTTCTTGTAGTAAGCGCATACTCTCCTGTTCCAGCTTTTCCATTACTACGTTTGCAATTACTGGCGAGAGAGGGCTCCCCAGTGTAATTATGTTTTAGGCGTAGTCAATGACTGAAGGATAGTAAGTCGAAACGTCCGCTGAAAGCATCATAGTTTTTATTTTCACCGAAAAAAATCAACAAAATTGATATATATTATGTCAAATTAGTTGGGAAACTATAGTGATGATGTCGTTATAGGGGCATAAAATTCTACACTAAACTCACAACAGCTACCTTCTGGCGCTAGCATAACGCATATAGTCCATATATTCTAGCGCCAGAGGAGCCAAAGGTTGTCAGTATCCAAATCAAAAGAATCATTTAGTTGGGAAACTATAGTGGTGGTGTCGCTAGCATATTAGGTGATTTTAATTTGAAATTTTATCCAAGAATTCCGGAAAAATTTGTTCCTGAATGGATGTCTGTTCTCTGTGGTTCAACAGCCTGATCTAAAACCATACTGTTTAGCTGTTTATTATTGATTTACATTTATCGGCCTAACAGTGTACATGAACACCTACGAACTAAACAATAAAACAATTGTGTACAAGACACGACCGCATAGGTGACGTAGGACTACGCAAGTCTCTTTGTAGCGATAGGAGCATATATCCATGCATCTAATAATAATTCATGCGTTGAATGTAATATTTATCAAACTAGCAACATTGTATACATTCAAACTTCAATAGATTTCACAGATATTTCCAATGAAATGGCAAACATACGCATCCATAAAGAATTATATTATAACCGAACACTACAGCTGTAGCGTACTTTCCAACACAGATATCAAGTTCGTCAAGCCTTAATCGTCTCGCCGAAAAGAAATTGTGTTTGTCACGCAAATCATTAATTGACTGTATAGTAATATTGTGCTAGCAGCTGTACCTGGATTAAACCAGATTATTTTTTCTAATTACCATTGTCGCTCTTTATTTTTCTCACTAGAGCATCCTCACTGCGACATCTTTTAGATTGCGGTGTCCAGTAAGGTGCAAAATGCGGGATACATTCTTGCCTATAAATTTGATACAAGAAGACGAGTTTAAATTTCCTAAATGTCCGTGCTCTGTTTTATCCGTTTCGTATTTTTACTTCCCCAAAGAGTTTTATCAGGTCATAATTATAACTCCCTAGTGATTGGCGACATATCGCGTTTTGAACATTTTTGTGTGACTTGTAGCACTAGTCAACTTCAGGTATAACTAGCTTGAAACGAATGTTAACTGGCTTAAGGATCTTACTCAACACATGAAATATTTGTCATTGGACGCACGACTTATGGTTGAACCGAAAAATAAATAAATAATCTGAGTAAATTTATCATTAGTTCACTCGTCAATCTCCTTGAAAATAGAGATATACTCTGTTTATCAGTTATTTCACACTTGTCAGCAATACAAGCGAAAGTACATATGTAAACAATTACATACAACTAATTGTAAAGCAACAAATTAATATCCAAAGCCTATTGTAGTATACATATTAAAAGACGTGCCCATTCCTATAAACCGAATGTGGTGCCGTCGCTAGAATTATTATGCTAACGCGCGCAATGCATACTTTATGCTTACGCGTCTTTTGCTACTTAGTTACTCCAGGAATCTTCCTAGTAATAAGTATAAATTGTATCAATGTATAGAGGTTCGATCGGGTATAAAACGGAACCCATTCGCACCGATAAGTCAGTCATGATCGAGTCCTAATCGAGTCATACCCAATCAATAAACCAACATAATAAGTCACCAAATCGTTTCGGCAGTCGTTCAATATCACCATTCCAGTCTCAGTTTCGGTGCTCTACAGTAAACTACCAGACTATTTTCGGATCAGACAATCGCTAATTCTTCCACACTTTGAAAGACGCTGCATCACGTTACATGCATGTATATTCCGTCAACCCCTTTTTCATATAAGACATCAGAGTTGATTTAAGTCTTGCATGTGGATACCATCAGCTGAAAGATGGGGTTAATTGCTCACTTTTTTATCACTGTTCACTTTCAGGACATCCAATTGGAGTAGATTATCCGCGGTCCCCGGAAACCTTGTTAGAACGAGAGATATAACTTTATCACTTTATATGGCGTACTTCCCAAGCACAGATATCAAATTAGTGTAAGTCTGAATGTCATAAAGAATCTTCGACTTGTTGGGACGAGGGGGTTTTGTTGCTTTTTTTTTCTAAAAATAAAGTAATCGGAATCACAGTAAACAGAAGGTGTATCTAACTGTCGTCCCTGCCTGTGAAGCAAAGCAATCATAAAGAAAATGTATGAGGGTATTTGACCTTGAAATTTTTCGTTAATTTTCACACATTCGTGATTGAATAAGAAAATCATAATAGAAAACATACAATTGCTACATCTATTATGAGTCGATCGATATATAAACCATGGAAATCCATTCACAATTGGCAGAACCGTTAGCGTACAAAATCTTTCATATTTTCGTGGCGCTCGCATTTTTTGAATTTTTGAAACACTATTTAAGTCAAACAAATAATAGCGCATGACTGCTCATTCGTCGTCTGCGTAGTCTGTTCTGTATTGCACGAGTCTCATAATATTCCACTGTCGAAGTTGGCCTTGCTGATCATTGGTATTTGTTCTGGTGAGGATTCACAAAGATGCATGCATGCATGCATGAATTTTTCCAGTACCTAGTACTTTCTCAACTAAGGTCACGAAGTTCACAACCTTCCGGGGAAGATCGTTTAAAAATATGGTAAACAGTAATGACCCTAAAATACTATCTTAAGGTACTGGAGGCAATACAATTTAATTAATAAGGGGAAGGAAGATTCAAATGGGTAAAGAGGTAGGTAACGGGGTGCAATTGGAACGATAACAGTTATACTCCTGACTGGGTGATAAGAAGGGATTACTGAAAGGAAGGAATAGGGTGGCCATTGACAGGGGGAAGGTTCAAAACCGTAAAAAAGGATTGTCTTGCATTGTAAGGATTACCGAAAAAAGACAGATTTACGACAGAACAACAGGAGGGAAGCTGACAAAGGGAGTAAACACATTCAAGTGAAACAAAAGAGCGTTGTTTCTTGCATTATAAGAATTTTTGTTACTCCGGGGCTCCAAATAGGGCTCGGGAGGGTATTTTCAGCCCATTAAGCGATGGCATCTATTTTTTCGGCCTATGGCCTAGTTCTAGTGGAAGAACAGATGGTTTTGACGTTCGTTGAACAAAAAATAGTAGATTACTTACAGTCTGAAGAAAATACTTATAACATTTTAAAATTGTATGTCGGCAAAGTATTTTTATTGGCGAAAGAAGAGGCAAATAGGCTGAATTTAGAAACCTGCTGAAAATACCCTCCCGTACCCTATGTTCATTGGTTTCAAACGTACTCCAACGAGTAATACTCCCAAATGAAAATTGAATTGTAGTTTAGCATTGACGCAAAAATTCTTGAACAAGTCATTCAAGAAGTTGTTCTTTTCACCGTTGCAATCCTGGTGAACATGGTAACTCCATTGATTTCTGAGAAAAAGGAGACGCATGGTAATTTTTTTTCTTATTAAATTTCCCAAAAATATATGTTGGAAAAATTCGGCCAAAAACCAAAAGTGTTCAAGAAACTTTTTTTATTTTCAAATGAAATTTAAGTCCCAGAGCACTGTATCTAATATTTTCAGTAATCAATTAAAAAATCATATCAAAAAAGTGTCACTTATAATACTGTTGAGCTAACCAAAGCAAATCATTTACAAATTTCACTGTAGGTTATATCACCTGTTGATTAATAAAAATAATGAATTTCAGCGGCCAGTTCTACCACGACCATACGTTCCGTATCATTAATGTCAAAAAACAGAATTTTAAACATTCGGTCAGATAATAAATATTCGATTTCTTCCCTGCCCATTAATAGACTAGATTTGACTGCCTACGGTTGGAGTGTTTTCTGCTGACTACGCTGTCAGCCTAATCAAAATATGTGTATTATTCAGACCATTAAACCTCCGAGTGCGGTAGTTGTCGTACTTCGACAACAATTGCCATCAATTTTCGACACAGTTTGTGACACACAGCTATTGCAAAGCTTCGAAGCGTCAATTTTTCGGCCTCCCATCCAACAACCATCAATCCCTCGCAAACGGGGCTCCCTGTGCACACAGCGGCGCGCAAAGATTTATTCTATTTACTTGGAATTGAATCGACCAGTAGCTCAAGAACCACTTGTTCACTCACTTTGCCGGTTTTCCCATGAATTCAATTTCAGCTCAACAAGGTCCAGTTTACTACCCTCCACTCCACCATCCGGCAGCGCGGCAGCGCGACCGGGTCTCGTGATGGAAAAGAAAAACAGTACGCAAGGAAAGCGTACCAAAGGAATAAAGGTCGAGATTTTGCTAGCGAGTGATTCAATTATTCAAATTGAATTAAAATCCAGTGCGAAAGCATTTCCCTTCCGTTCGGTTTGTCGGAAGTCTCCGAGTCGGACGACTCGGTCGGTGATGTCCATTGTTAAAAAAAAGGAATCCGCCTGCTTCAGTGCTAAGGGATTCAAATGCTCCCGGGGCATTGTAGACAGAGAAACAAAAAACATCAACGAAATAAGGAATAAATAACGAAGGATACTGAAGTCAGTTATTTGTCATTTCTCAGTTGACATTGGGCATGCATTGGAAAAATTGAATTTCCTTAAGTTATTGTTTTGAGTGCTTAATCGCGATTCAATTGACCGATTCGAATACGCACAGAGTTCGCACTTTGTCACATAAATTTCTTAAATTTATACCAACAAATTAGCCGTCCTGGAGGTTGCGACCCACTTTAACTGTTGACGGAGGCTATTCGCAGATCCTTGAAAAGATATACCGAAATTGAACTACAAATCAACCAACCTCCCCCGAAACTGGAAGCCCACGATTAGCATCTTTACTGGCGTGCTGGAAAGCCAGTAGAAAAGTTCTCAAGTCCGAGCTTCGAGCGGCGAGCTGTTAGTAACGATGCTTGGAATATAAAATTTCAATTTAGCAGCTGTGTGAAATTATCTTTCTTTTCATCGGATTTTCACCTACCGTACGGTGGTGGTGGGCGGCGTCTTTTTCACCGCCGATCGCCGACTGCAGTGGATGAGTGAGTACGCGTCGAAATCCGATTCATAAAATCAGGACAGCATGGGTGGCGGTACAAAACAACTTTTGGCTTTCCGTTTTATCAACACAATACCACGCGGTACAGAAAGCAATGGTGATTTTGATATGTTTTCTAGTGTTGAAAAGCTGAAATTTCGCATCTGACATGAACTTCTGAGCTAGTCAAATCATTATCATAGTAATCTGACAGCATTAACTTATTGTTATTTTGACAGTTAAAATCAAATGCAGGCAGAATCTGATAGGTGGATTTACGAACAATTTTTTTCAAATTCGTTTCCATATTTGACTGCTGGTGACTAAGGATGACCAACAATTCTCGATTCGTTATTCGTGTTGGCAGGATGCTGTTGCTCCGCTGGATCTACTCGTTGCAATTTCGTCTATTGACCTTCCGCCTTCGACTAACTAACACTATACGACATGTCTGATTTCATCAATATTTATTAGTTCACAGATTTTCTCCCCCACGCAGTAACAAAAAAGTGTTGGTAACTTGCTAGCTCTAGGACCACCCTTACTGGCCGGGGTGACGCGCAGTGGCCAATTGATTCTTCAGTAAGTGGCAAAAGCGATAACATCTGGCCCCTCGGTCGATTCGGGCGATTGCTAAGCGGTGAATAATTGAAATCGAGAAAATTTGCACCAAATGTTGAGCTCGGATACCGCAGGCTGGTTGGTGCGTTGTGTTGTATTAAGCTATTTTTAAACTTAAATATGCTATTCAAGCAGAAAATGAAAGTAGAATTTTTGTCGAAATTTATGGTTTGAGAGTTGCAGTGTATTATTGAACTTTATTCTTTGATTAATTGGCCTAAAATGGATAAAACTCATAAATAAAATAAAACATAAGTTGTTTGCAGATAACCAAATTACTAGATTTCCTCGCAGTTTTTCATCTCTGTCCAAGCAATCTCGCGTCCACCTGCATAAAACACAGGAGATGGTGTAAAATATATCTTTGACGATCCCGGGGGATACAACCGCAGCTTACCTACTGCTACCCACCCACTACTCTGGTTGTATATCTACAAATTTTCCGCAAAGGTTCGCGTGAACAAATCCTGTATCCTCCGCTCGCAAGCGGTACCCCATATTCACTTTGCAGTGCCAGCATAAAACATGTTGAATACACACGTATCATTCAACCACTTTCACTAACCGTGAACGAGATCACTATGAGCCATCACCGTTCTAGGGTTGGAAATAAGTAACCATAAATTGTGAGTACATACATTTTTCATTTCCAGCTAAATTGCTCCACTGTGCAACAACACGTTGCACTGCAAATGTTGCAGTGCAAAAGGCATTTACAGCAAGCATGCAACTGTGGTTGGTTGGCGGCTATATTTTTCTACCGAGAAGGATGAAAAAAAACTTCATCTCCGCGTCAGCAAATATATTTCACCGTAGACTCCGTAGGCATAAACGTCGGTGAACGAAGCTGTGAACCAACTTGTCGCCAGTCGAACTCCCGTCCCGTCCATCACCCAAAACATGCAACCGACCGCCAGGACCGTCCACCCGCCCGTCCGCCCGCCTAAGCACATTCGCGTTCAAAAGCGGCAATTTGAGCTATCTCAGTTTCCATCAGCGTAAAAATGTATTTTTTTTCGCTTCTCATGCACTCCACACCCTGCTCTTCGGTGGATTATTTTGTCTGTATGCAATTCTCCGGGAAAAGCCCAATCCAAGCGCGGCGTACCAGCAGCGGAGATATTACATCTCTTCTGGAACATGCATGCAATTCCCTGCAGCATCCACGACGGGGTTTCCTGTGCTGCGATCGTGAAGTGTGGGAATATCTCTACACTCATATATAGGGACGAGAGCATACTTGTGTGGAATTCGCTTCTTTCTTTTTTTTTTTTTTTTTGCTCCACCCGGTAGCAGCGATAAGCTCGGAGCGGCTGGGGAGTTTTATTTTGCAGCGTTTATTCCATTTTTCCCGGTTGGATGATCGTCTTAATTTGGTTCGAGTGTACGCTCGGTCGCGGCGGGTTGTGGCTGTGGAATTTCCCCCGGAGCTATCGGAGATGAGCACATTCTTAATCGTGGAAATGTCGCGGGGGAAAGAAATGATAACCGTGGTTTCATATATTTGCATTCCTACGGAACATTGCGATTTTCTACTCAGCTGGGTTATAATCGAAAGTGGTAAATTGATCGGATGTCGTTTTAGATTTGAAAGGCGTTCATTTCGTTTATTCATTTAGTGTCATTTAGTTTCCCCAGTGATTAAAAAAAGGCTTACTGAATTAGCTTAGTTTCAATTAACGAGTTTGAAAGTAATTCTATTAACCGTCAAGAATGGGATAAACTCAATAAGGGTAGATGCCCAAGTACTGGTATTTTTAAGATAATATTCTTAGTTACGAAGCTTCAAACCTTTTGTGATGGAATAGAACTAGCCTATCAAGCAGCAAAATAATTGGAATTGATGGATGAAGCGTAAAAGTGCCATCTACCATCAATATCTTTGGCTCGAGCAGCACGTTCCTCACAATCATGTGGAAGATTTGTGTCTTGTGCCATCTACCTTACAATGGAATCCAATAAACGATCAATGCCAAGTTTTAGCAGGTCCGTGACAGTTAGACTAGCATCGCTGACCCTATCCCTTCTGTGCAGTGGAATGAAAATGCGCGGTACCCACGTATAAAAATTTGGCTAGCATCAATCCCACTTGTACGTTTAACGCATTTTATTTGGACTCTGACTCTGATCCTGACCCTGATTTTGAGCTTGACTCTGACTCTGACTCTGACCCTGACTCTAACTCTGACTCTAACTCTGACTAAATCCGACTCCGACTCCGACTCCAACTCCGACTCCGACTCCAACTCCGACTCCGACTCCGACTCCGACTCCGACTCCAACTCCGACTCCGACTCTGACTCTGACGCTGACTCTGACTCTGACTCTGACTCTGACTCTGACTCTGACTCTGACTCTGACTCTGACTCCGACTCCAACCCCGACTCCGACTCCGACTACGACTCCGACTCCGACTTCGACTCCGACTCCGACTCCGACTCCAACTCCGACTCCGACTCCGACTCCGACTCCGACTCCGACTCCGACTCCGACTTCGACTCCGACTCCGACTTCGACTCCGACTCCGACTCCGACTCTGACTCTGACTCTGACTCTGACTCTGACTCTGACTCTGACTCTGACTCTGACTCTGACTCTGACTCTGACTCTGACTCTGACTCTGACTCTGACTCTGACTCTGACTCTGACTCTGACTCTGACTCTGACTCTGACTCTGACTCTGACTCTGACTCTGACTCTGACTCTGACTCTGACTCTGACTCTGACTCTGACTCTGACTCTGACTCTGACTCTGACTCTGACTCTGACTCTGACTCTGACTCTGACTCTGACTCTGACTCTGACTCTGACTCTGACTCTGACTCTGTTTGTGACAGACAGACAGACAGACAGACAGACAGACAGACAGACAGACAGACAGACAGACAGACAGACAGACAGACAGACAGACAGACAGACAGACAGACAGACAGACAGACAGACAGACAGACAGACAGACAGACAGACAGACAGACAGACAGACAGACAGACAGACAGACAGACAGACAGACAGACAGACAGACAGACAGACAGACAGACAGACAGACAGACAGACAGACAGACAGACAGACAGACAGACAGACAGACAGACAGACAGACAGACAGACAGACAGACAGACAGACAGACAGACAGACAGACAGACAGACAGACAGACAGACAGACAGACAGACAGACAGACAGACAGACAGACAGACAGACAGACAGACAGACAGACAGACAGACAGACAGACAGACAGACAGACAGACAGACAGACAGACAGACAGACAGACAGACAGACAGACAGACAGACAGACAGACAGACAGACAGACAGACAGACAGACAGACAGACAGACAGACAGACAGACAGACAGACAGACAGACAGACAGACAGACAGACAGACAGACAGACAGACAGACAGACAGACAGACAGACAGACAGACAGACAGACAGACAGACAGACAGACAGACAGACAGACAGACAGACAGACAGACAGACAGACAGACAGACAGACAGACAGACAGACAGACAGACAGACAGACAGACAGACAGACAGACAGACAGACAGACAGACAGACAGACAGACAGACAGACAGACAGACAGACAGACAGACAGACAGACAGACAGACAGACAGACAGACAGACAGACAGACAGACAGACAGACAGACAGACAGACAGACAGACAGACAGACAGACAGACAGACAGACAGACAGACAGACAGACAGACAGACAGACAGACAGACAGACAGACAGACAGACAGACAGACAGACAGACAGACAGACAGACAGACAGACAGACAGACAGACAGACAGACAGACAGACAGACAGACAGACAGACAGACAGACAGACAGACAGACAGACAGACAGACAGACAGACAGACAGACAGACAGACAGACAGACAGACAGACAGACAGACAGACAGACAGACAGACAGACAGACAGACAGACAGACAGACAGACAGACAGACAGACAGACAGACAGACAGACAGACAGACAGACAGACAGACAGACAGACAGACAGACAGACAGACAGACAGACAGACAGACAGACAGACAGACAGACAGACAGACAGACAGACAGACAGACAGACAGACAGACAGACAGACAGACAGACAGACAGACAGACAGACAGACAGACAGACAGACAGACAGACAGACAGACAGACAGACAGACAGACAGACAGACAGACAGACAGACAGACAGACAGACAGACAGACAGACAGACAGACAGACAGACAGACAGACAGACAGACAGACAGACAGACAGACAGACAGACAGACAGACAGACAGACAGACAGACAGACAGACAGACAGACAGACAGACAGACAGACAGACAGACAGACAGACAGACAGACAGACAGACAGACAGACAGACAGACAGACAGACAGACAGACAGACAGACAGACAGACAGACAGACAGACAGACAGACAGACAGACAGACAGACAGACAGACAGACAGACAGACAGACAGACAGACAGACAGACAGACAGACAGACAGACAGACAGACAGACAGACAGACAGACAGACAGACAGACAGACAGACAGACAGACAGACAGACAGACAGACAGACAGACAGACAGACAGACAGACAGACAGACAGACAGACAGACAGACAGACAGACAGACAGACAGACAGACAGACAGACAGACAGACAGACAGACAGACAGACAGACAGACAGACAGACAGACAGACAGACAGACAGACAGACAGACAGACAGACAGACAGACAGACAGACAGACAGACAGACAGACAGACAGACAGACAGACAGACAGACAGACAGACAGACAGACAGACAGACAGACAGACAGACAGACAGACAGACAGACAGACAGACAGACAGACAGACAGACAGACAGACAGACAGACAGACAGACAGACAGACAGACAGACAGACAGACAGACAGACAGACAGACAGACAGACAGACAGACAGACAGACAGACAGACAGACAGACAGACAGACAGACAGACAGACAGACAGACAGACAGACAGACAGACAGACAGACAGACAGACAGACAGACAGACAGACAGACAGACAGACAGACAGACAGACAGACAGACAGACAGACAGACAGACAGACAGACAGACAGACAGACAGACAGACAGACAGACAGACAGACAGACAGACAGACAGACAGACAGACAGACAGACAGACAGACAGACAGACAGACAGACAGACAGACAGACAGACAGACAGACAGACAGACAGACAGACAGACAGACAGACAGACAGACAGACAGACAGACAGACAGACAGACAGACAGACAGACAGACAGACAGACAGACAGACAGACAGACAGACAGACAGACAGACAGACAGACAGACAGACAGACAGACAGACAGACAGACAGACAGACAGACAGACAGACAGACAGACAGACAGACAGACAGACAGACAGACAGACAGACAGACAGACAGACAGACAGACAGACAGACAGACAGACAGACAGACAGACAGACAGACAGACAGACAGACAGACAGACAGACAGACAGACAGACAGACAGACAGACAGACAGACAGACAGACAGACAGACAGACAGACAGACAGACAGACAGACAGACAGACAGACAGACAGACAGACAGACAGACAGACAGACAGACAGACAGACAGACAGACAGACAGACAGACAGACAGACAGACAGACAGACAGACAGACAGACAGACAGACAGACAGACAGACAGACAGACAGACAGACAGACAGACAGACAGACAGACAGACAGACAGACAGACAGACAGACAGACAGACAGACAGACAGACAGACAGACAGACAGACAGACAGACAGACAGACAGACAGACAGACGTAGTTCAATTTGATGCTTAGAAAGTAAACAATTTTGTTAAAGTGTAAAACCTCTTTGATTTAATGTCCTGAAAGTGAAATGTGATGTGAATAAATGTGAATGGATTGCATCCATATACTGCAATAATTTGTTCGGAACTGTTGTCTTGCACGGCAACAGGGCTGAAGGGATATTTATGCATGTGACGTAACGCAGCAATTCTCAAAGTGAAGAAAATCAGCGGCAGTCTTATACGAGAATAGTTTTTGAGTGTTTCATTTGCCACGTTGCGTCAGTTATTTGCTTGCAATTCTTTACATAGTTTTAATTTTATATCTGTCAAGTATGCAAATAGCTGTAAAGTAGAGTGTCAAAAGGAAAAAAAAATATCAAAAGGTGAAATCATCACCAATCATTAGAAGATATGTAATTGTGGCCTGATGGTTTAACTCATGGTGGCATTACAAACTCTAAGAAACAGATAAAAATAACATACAGAGTTCATTTTTTTTTCACATTTTTTTCTCTAAAAAAATCTTTAAAAAATCGACGGCGAAACAATAAACAAAATTGTGGTGCATTTTAATTGTAAACAAATCAGTGTGTGTTTAACAAAATTAATGGGCCCAACAGGAATACCTTGTAAAACATTGTTTTTATAAGATGTAAAAACAATATTAGCTCCCAGTCGAGGTATGACGCTGGCGTAATAAGCCAGTCGTCGCATGTTCGAATCCCGGCTGGGAGAGGCTGTTAGAGTGACTAGAATCGTAGCAACTGGCCCTGCAATTGTCCTGCACTCTAACAGCTGGCTGCGAAGTCTGTCGTATAAAAACAGAAGGTCAAGTTTCGATAACGGAATGTAGCACCTAGGCTTTGCTTTTGCTGATTGCCACTAACGCCCATGTGAAGTTTTTTAACTGTACCTACTATTTCTTATGATCTTATAAATAATTACTCTTTCAAAGAAAGTTGTTTATGTGAGTGTAGCTTACGATAGGAATTACTTTAGAAATTTGTCACTGCGCAACGCTAGTATACATGTGATTTTTAGGAAAATGCAATACGACTTGACCTGTCAATTTGAAAATTGTTTCCAAAGAAATTATTTAAGTGATCTGTCTCTGTCACGGTTCAACCTAAACTCTTTTTTCAGTAAAGTGGAGGAGCGTTTGGTGAGAAGAATCATTAACTGGATGAAACTGGGAAATTTTGATAAGAAGCCAAATAAATATTGGGTAGCTCAATGGTAAGTGGACTCCAACCCAAAGTTTCTCGGTTGCTACCCGGGTGTTTTAGACAATTAAACTATTATCACAACCCTTATATTAGATAGTCTCACATGTCATTTTTTCCCTCCCGTCTAACCATTCCATATACGCACACATATGCTCCCCATCCAACGGTAATTATTTTTTGTATGAATTACCAAGGATTGTGTGTTGGCCAAGGGTTGTAGATCTCACCAAATGCTTGTTCACTTTACTCAAAAATGACTGTGCCATTCCCAAAACTATGAAAACCAGTCCAATATTTTTACTGAATGGCGCTAGTGTACGTAGGCAAAACCTTCTAAGATAATGACTATAATTAGTATCATGAAATATATCTTATATAAGATCAATATCAAAATACACTAACACCACCCTTTTATCACCGTGACTAAAAAGAATGCTCGTAAGATTGTTCACCGCTCGGCGACCCACTATAATTAATTATGTAATTTTTGTAACGCAATGTAAATTAAACAAAATGCGTAGTAGAAAAATGAAATAAAACGGAATAATTCTTTTCGGAACCGATCGGAAGTCAAATGTTTCTTCGGTACTTTCAATAGCAATTTATGCCACCACACAAAAACAGAAATTCATAATTGAAGTAGCTTTTTCGCTTATCAGATTCAAACCAAATATCAAACATTCTGCTTCAACCCTTCGTGGGGGCGTTACAACAACCAAGAGGACGCATCAGTTGTCACTAATGACCTATCGTGAGTCGACGTGTTTCTATCGGTACAACCCATTTCGGCAAGCTGGCACCCATCCTAGTTAACGTCGGTACTCGCCCTCGTTCTCTCTCTCTCTTACTGTGTATGTGTATAAGTCTATCTTGTGCTCACTTACCCTCTAATTATCAATCAACAAAACATGATAACATCAATTAAATTAATGTTTTGCCGTGCTCGTTGGAAATCGATACCGGCGACATCGAATTACATGATTTGGTGTTCGACGCCGAAGACGAAGACGATGCCGCCGCGAGCCACAGCCGGGGGGACACAGCCGTAAGGTTAATAACATGCTATTAGGGGCAAAATACTACCGACCTGGGCACCCGAGCCAGCTATCATCACTCGCAATTATCGATCCGAGCGGAGTCTAAGGTCGCCTTGGGGAATTCAGTTGCTGGGTTTCCATTTTCGGGAACAGCTCCAGTCAAGTAGCGAACGCAGCAGCTGTCAGCCAACAGTCGGGGCGAAAGGTTGCGGGCACGATAAATTTATTATCACTATTTTGACAACAAATCGTAATTGCTGGAATGCAAATGTAGCCCTCAGCACGATATAAGTGGTAGTTCACACGAAACAACCGGACTGTCCACTCCACTCCGGTAGATTGGTATAAATTGAGTACAAATGATAACTGATTGCATTTTTGGCACTCCAATCCAATGGGTGGTTGGATGAGGAAGGGGCAACAATTTTCACCAACTCATCACCAACACCAACCCCGCAGGGGACTCGGTTCAGTTGAGCGCTTTTCAATTATGGTCGATAAAATGCGAACGAGAGTGTGCTGATTGGTTTGAGTGATGGTAGAACGCATTCGATGAGGAAAAAAATGTATTCGCATTTTGCGCAACTTTTCATTCGCTTCGAATTGTGGTTGTTCAATTTACGACTACGCGAAAGTTCGAACAACCGACCGAAGCTTTATGAACATTGACTATGGAATCGTTTCTAGATTGGGTTTACTTCAAAGATACGTTTGACTCAGATTACCATTAAGCACTCAATCATTATTTAAATTAATTCTCTTTCGCAGAAAAATATATTTTTCAATTTGCAAAACTTTCAGTCATTGTCGGATAGATTTTAATTAAAATAATTAAATCCAATGCAAACCAGAATAATTGATCCTCCGAGGCAAGTCGTCTTACTAGCCACTTCCAGAAAGCAAAACCGCTTCGTTTCCATCCAGGGCGGCAAAACTTGTCAGCGTAATCCCTAATCCCTACACAACTGAACACAACGACGCCGTTCGCTTCACCAGAGAAACTCATTCGCAACCGCAGCCAAAATCAGCAAAAAGTGACACCACTCTCTGTTCCGTGCCGAAGCCAAACCGTCCGGGACGGACGTTCAGGTCCAGGCATGAACGACAACTCGAAAGCTGCTAAAATCGCATTATTACTCACCGACCAATCAATTATCCATAAAATAATCCTTCGCACAAGCAGGTCATTCATCCATTCAAAGGCCAATCCTTTTCCGAATTGCCAACAGAATCTTAAGATTCTCCAGAAGCCCTTTGCTGGAGCCGCATCCGACAAAACGGCATCCATCGCCTGTAGGAGTCGACAAAAGCCGCCCACTTCTTCGGCTTGACTTCCTTTGCCGATAGTTCGATTATCGAGCTTGAACGAGGATCTTTTTGCCTGTCGTCCAACGATGGTGGACGTTCGCTTCTTGCCGGTCGGTCTCGCCCTCCGATGTACGAGGCTGTAAAGCTAAGTATAGCAAACTCGAACTGTCCTGCAGCAGGCCGCTCCGGTCCGCACATTTCCCGTTATCGTTACAGGACCACATTGTTGTCTTTCAACTTGAGTTGGCTTCAGCTGAGAATAGCATCCCTTCCTTCCGTGCATCCGGCCAACTGTCCAAGACTTTGAGCAACACATCGCATCTCAAGGGTTCGATACATTTTCTTTAGCAATTCATGTGCTTCGGTTTCATGACTGAGTACACACTGGCAGCCCCCCTCCCACCGACACCTTCTTCGGTTTCACCTTGACAGAGAGGACCACTGTTGAAGATTCTGATAAATGTACAAGTGTTCATAATGTCGGTTCCTCTTTGTGACTCGCATCATCTTCTTGCTGGTCGGAAGATGTTGGTACCGGTTGGTACAAGTTTCCCTCGGCCGGACCGACTGGCGTTGGTTGGCAGGGATGATTGTGGTCTGTGGCAGCTTATAGATTCTATATAGTTGGCTGTATTATCGGGAGCAGAACCCGTTCTGAACCCGAGCCTGCTAGCTGCATCCATGGGTAAACGAGATCAATCTGATTAGGCCACAGCTTGGTTTATATTTTACCGGCCGGTGCTGGGTGGACTGGACGAGAAGCGCGCGAGTACGAAGCTGCAGCTGCTGTCGGGAAGTCATATCAGTTCAGGATGACACAATCACAACTTGACTATGATTGGTAAAATTATGAGCCGGCAGAGCCGTGCCAAGGGGCTGACGTTATTGTTTGATTGGTCCTAGTTTAGTTTACAGCAAAGCTGATTATAGCATTTAGAATCGCACGAATCCTCGTTGTGGTGATATCATTCTTATTTAAGTTCACCTGTAAGGAGAAAACATATTTCTATCAGTTTGGTTTTGCGGGACATCAAGTAAAACTTTGCAGTTTCTGGGGCATTTTTCGGAAAGTTATGCGTAAATGAACTTCAGCATTAACCAAAGCACATTCTCAATAAATTTTATTTGTGTCAGACTTACTTCACAGACAGACAGACATAACACTCGTTTTCCATCCTTCGTACCGATTAAACCGTCATTTCAAATTTGTTCATAGTTGGGAATGCCTCCGTTTTGGTCTAAGTGACGCTTTTTGACGAAAGAAGAGGAATTCCCCATAAAAAATACTTGCTACTTCGAGGGATACCCATGTTGCTATTTGATATTTGGGAATGTCGATCATAGATGGTGCTAGTGTTCAGGCTAAATGTGAAGTACGATAATTTTTGTTGATTTTTCTTCTAAGAGTTTTGTCTGTTTGTCTGTGCTTACTTGATACATGTAACTCTCGTCCCTGATTTTGAAACAATTTTTAATTTTTACTGTCTAACACGCAAAAGAATAATCTAAGCATATTGTTACAAAATTACTGATCATTTTATTCATCCAACAATGTTAGAATTCACATTCATTCCAAAGTTACAGTTTAAAATTTCTCTTCTCATATTTCTACTCATTACAGAAGCAAAGCCGTAGTCCTACGACGAAAAGGTTCCACGTTGTGCAAGAGATCTTCAACTGCAGAATGCAAAGTGACGCTTCTGCTGCTTTTGGAACCATAAACCAGGAGAAGCTAAGCAAAGCTTCTTCTGGCCTGGCATGGCACTATAGAACTTCGACAAAATAATGGTACAACAACAATTGCGTCGCTGTGGTTCCCAAGATATTGTCTCGGTCGGTCGGTCGATATAAATGGTGCTTTATGCCGCATTCGGAACTTCACTGTTCTGTTTTTTATTCGACCGACTTTAGCCGTTACAGTACAGAACAATTGCGACGATCCTGAGCAGGTGAGATTCAAATATACGACGACTGGCTTTTTAAACCTAGAAAACACTGGTGCTCTAGTGCTCTAGTTAAGTTTCTCTAGTTAAATCAGTGTCATACTTAATTTTTTGATATGAATTGGATGAAATTACATTCCGCTGGATAAAAATTCGTTCCCATAAATTGTCTTAAAGTGAAAACCGTAACTTTTAAGTACGTGCCATAATCATTTAATAGTATAAGCGTCTTATTTCGTCTGTAACCAAAATCAAGCCTCTGAGAGAAAGTCATATTCAATCAAGACAAGCATCAGTAACGTAATTGTATCTCATTGAGATACATAGCGCTAGATTATTGCATTAAAAAGTGTTTTTTGCCGAAATTAGAGAGAATCAGGTTGGGTACCTCGGACTCACTCTAAATTAGCCGCGAGGCGATTCACGCGGCCTACGGTTAGTCATATCTTCTATCTATATAAAAGCCTTGTCTGTAGCCAAAACCAGGGCTCTGACAGGACGTCATAAGAGGCTTATCGGTAACTAAAAACAGGTCCTTGACAAGAGGATGTCATGCTTTCGCAGCAATGGGTTCTATTCTCAGTCACCTAACTAGTCGACTGCTGGACTGCTCGATAGCTCAACTGGTTGACTGGACTACTGGCTTTGATTGCTTGACTGAGCAGCTTGATTCAACTGCCCGACTAGACCACCTGACTAAACTGTTCAATTCGATTGCTCGATACAACTACTCGATTCAACTGCTCGATAAGACCACTTGACTAAATTGTTCGATTCGACTGTTCGAATCAACTGCTCGACTCAACTGCTCGACTCAACTGCTCGACTCAACTGCTCGACTGAACTACTCGACTCAACCGCTCGATTCGACTATTCGAATCGGCTGCTTGACTAACGACTCGACCAGACTGCTCGACTAGAGTACTTGATTCAACTGCTCGACTGTACAGCTCGATTGAAGCCCAGCAGAAATCACGAATGACCCATGCTGTTAAAGTGACTATAATCAAACAAAAAATAGTAATAATACAAAGATTAAACATCTTCGCAAGCACTGGTCAATGGAATGTATTCGCAGTTTTCTTCACAGATATTTTTATTTTCAGGATCGTAAGATTCGGGCTCAACTAGTCATATATCTAGAGCCTTATTCGGTCTGTAACGAATACCCCAGCGCCACAGTGCCAACCAGTGGCGTGTCTAAACATAAACCTTTCAGAAGTATATTTCGGCTTGAAAAAATCAAGTTTTCGTAGGATGGCTGATCTATTTTTACGCAAATAATTTACTTCGAGCAAAAATACCGGCTGATTAGATTAAAGATTCCGCACATCAAGTTCAAGTCATTTCAACATCTAAACTAGCTTGACGTCCTGAAAGAAAACCGCAAGAGAATAGATCGCTGCAAGCCCTCCGTTTCAATTAGGGCTGTCGGTATTGGGCGCTTTTGGTGAAAACCGGTATTTCGGTATTGGCGTAGAAAATACCGGTAATACCGGTAAAATACCGGTATTGGCAGATTATTCGAAATCAATAGAAATGTCGATGTATTTCAGTAAATCTTTTTATTTTCAAACTTTAGCTTCAGTATTGTTGCTTATCAAAGTAGAATTTAAGCAGATATAATACTCTAAACGATTTTACTAGTATGAATTTTATTACCAACGCTTCCAACCAATGGAAAAACTTCCACTTTCATCGATGTCTGACGAACGGCTCTAAGCGCATCAGGAATTTTCCTTTCATTTTTTCAAATTTAAAGTAGGGAAACCCGCTCTTAATTATTTACAAATATCTTGTATTGTACTTTACAGCAAAATTAATGCCCCGGTCTCCTACAGTCTCTCAACGAATTTTTCCTCCATCCTCAAACCGGAACTCTTGCATAGCGTCATTTTCTTCATAATCCTTCACAGATATCTTATCTTCTCTGTTATCATTCCCACTATTCGAAGATAGTGGGATGCAGATTTCATATCCTTGTTTAATCAATGTATCACTCGAAAGACTTCCAAATTCCAAATTCTTTCTTAGCAGATCCTTTGATGGCAAAAATGCTCAAAAAGCGCAAAGATCCCTGTATTCTGATCAGGGCCCGGCATTGTCGAAACAAATAAGTGAAGCTGACTTTCTCCTACCTTCGCTTCACACATGAAGCGACTTGTTTCATGGTTATTTAAGTAGTTGGAAAATAGTTAATATTTTGCTCGTTATTTAAAACAATGCTGGTCGCTTAAAAAAATTCTCTGCAAAATGCAACGTTGGCAGTCGATGAAATTCCTTAGAATTTTTCCACTCCTCGCATTTAACTTGCAACGGACATGAAAAATATACTGCAACACGAGAAAGCTGATTTACTAAAAGTAACGTGACGTAATTGAATAAGTGAGTTGGTGGGATTTCTCTGGCCATTTAGGAAGTAGCATTAATAGTTGGTAGATTAGCACGGTAGATTTTATTGCAGGCAGTAAATGTTGCTAGAGAATAAAATTCAGCGTCGAGCGTTCAGCATCGCAAAATACATCCTATATAAGAAAAGAATACTACATATACGCAACGCGAGTGAGTTCTTCGCTATTTTCCATACCATCTTGAAGATGTCAGTCATTTGAGTAACCTTCCTGAAGACCGCAATCTTCTAGATAGTCAGCAACGCAAGATACAGCTTGTATAAGAATGCTACATATACGCTAGCGCCACGTAGTGAGTCAATTCTGCGTTATTTTCCATACCATCTTGAAGGCGGCAGTCATTTAAGTAACTTTCCCGAAGACGTTAATTCAAATTTCGGAAGTAAAACGAGAGGACGTTAGTTCAAATTTCGGACGTAAAACGAGAGGACGTTAATTCAAGTTTTGGACGTAAAAAAAGTGGACGTTAATTCAAATTTTGGACGTAAAAAAGTGACGTAAAACAAAATCACGTAAAAAGAACGGACGTAAAACGAGATGCTAGTGTATGCGTGAAATGGTAGGAATCTCACTCAAAATCAATTCAATTGCATTCAAAGTTGCTGCACAGAGAACAGACATTTATGTTCATATAAAATATCGTTCAAATGCTGTGTAAAGCTTTAAACAAAACACTAGCGACATCTCTCTTAGCGTGCGCCACATAAACTACATCCATGTTGCCAGAATCAATACATTTTTCTGCTATGTTCTACATATTCGAGTTACTAGCAACTATAATGCCAGTTACTGTAGCAACGACGTTGGCTCGAATCTGTTTATTGAATTTCAATAATGTTCAACGACGTATATAAACATTCGACTGCCTATCCCAAAAATTACTTGGTGAGGAGTATAAATCGAATTATTTTGTTGAGGTATGTACAATTTAAAATAAAAATTGGAATAATCTATCAAGCGTTACTACCAGGTACTATTTCAACAAACATACAGGCAGTACATAGGACGGACTTCAATCTCTCCATCAATCGCACGCTAAGGACAGCCAAAGTCTCTGTGTGTCTGTTCTCTGTGGTTGCTGGCCTTCTTCTGAATATTTGATAGAGAAATACAAATGAAACTTTAAAAGCGGTCGTCATGATGAAGTAAAAATCGTTTCCATGACGCTGATTGAAGCCAATTTTGAAACGAAGCGGCGCTGCTTTAGTTGAAACTGAAGTATCATTACTTCATAGTTGAATAACAATTTACTATTGTAAGTGACGTTTCTGGGCCCTGATCTTGTTTCCTAAATTCGTTATTTGAAAGCTTCGAATAATTTTATGGCTTTTAAATATCAAGTTTTTCTAACATAAACTCGTCTGGCTCATACAATGAAACATTTTTACAGCAAAGATGCTCTCCTGTGCATTAAATGGGCTCAAGAGTTATAATTATTTGACCCACCATTTCACTCTCTGCATTGTTAGTAGTCGAATAATCTCGTAGTAGTAGTAGTAGTAGTAGGGGAAAGCCACCATCATTTCAAGGACTTGCCAATGTATGTGGGTAGAATTACAGTAGATCCAAATTTGATTATCAAATGAATTTCACACTAATGCTGTTACAGAAGGGCCAAAAGGGATTGGGCGGACCCACAAGCAGAGGCACTTGTGCGCATTCCGGGGTTATAAGAGTCGCCTTCCAGCATTAGGATCCTTCCATGTAATAATCAATTTCGCTATACCAACTTTAACCCACGTGATGATTTGTTTGTTTTGAATTGAGAAGTGCCATATTTGCTTCAGACCTTAAGGATTCAGGTTGGCAATCCACTCCGTCATCCAGCCTTCCACATTTATGATATCAATAATAATACTGTTAATATATGATATGATATTAAGATGAAATGTGGTATAAATGATAAAAATAGAACAATCTCACCAGCAGTCCTTCGTATGGAATAGAGTAGCGTCCTTTGGGTTCCATAAATGCTTCTTATTTAATTTTAATTTTTAAAAGTTAATTTAATTTTTCATTCTGGTATCCATGTGCAGTATTAAAACTCGTTTTGGCCAGTTTTTACTATATAGCAGGAGATGCTTCATAAGCTAAAACGAAAAAAATAATTAAAATAACTTATTAGGCTTACCTATTAGCTAGGCCGTGTGGCTCCGCCGTCTGCCCAAAACCGCGGTTTTGAGACCAGGCAGCCGGGAACCACCCAGCAACGCACCTCCTAGCTTGGCTACTCAATAGAGCATTACCAGGTATGGCCACGTGGAGGCGCTAGGTAGGGGCTTGGGATGGCTAGAGCTATATTGGACGCTCATTTGCCTTTCCCATTTCATACCCTGTTAGTAGTCGAATAATCTCGTCTGCATTAACTCCAAATTGTTTTTCTTAAAGTTTTATAATCTTCGATCAAAAATAGTTCAGATTAGAAAATACCGGAAATACCGGTTTTTTGCCTTTCCAAAACCGGTATTTCGGTATCCAAAAATTGGCCGGTATTACCGGTTTCGGTACTACCGGTACTACCGGTTAGACAGCCCTAGTTTCAATCGTTTATATCAATATACCGTAGGAATTTATTACAAACTGAAGTCTTGTGAGAAAACGTGGTAGACGATATTGTCGAGGATGTGATGTGATGCAGAAATGTTCTGAGTGGAGAACTGCGCTCAAAGACCAGCGACGGAGTAGTTTACACTGAAATTGGACTTGGAATTAAACGCGAAATTTCACTTGCAATTTAGCATAAACTGGACTTAAAATTTAAGTTGAGACCGGAACTACGTTCAGGCAGGTTGTTTATTTATCGCAAGCTAGTGCCCCAGGCTGGTAACTAGCAAATGAACTAAAGTTTAAACGATTCGCTGCCGAGTAGAATTCCAATGTTTTGTGCAAACTTAGTAAAATACTTTTACTTTTTCTATCTGGCTTGGAGAGGAGCCGTGAAAACTGGCTTCTTTGTCGTCTTTTCTGAAAAATTTCGATACTTTTCTCACGTTTCCTAGCTGTTTTACCAAAAGCTATGAATATTTAGTTTCCTTTTTGTGTGTTTTTTTTTGTTTACATGAGTGTAGAGTGGTCCAATTCGGCCATTTGGGGGATTGGGATTGGGATTGGGATTGGGATTGGGATTGGGATTGGGATTGGGATTGGGATTGGGATTGGGATTGGGATTGGGATTGGGATTGGGATTGGGATTGGGATTGGGATTGGGATTGGGATTGGGATTGGGATTGGGATTGGGATTGGGATTGGGATTGGGATTGGGATTGGGATTGGGATTGGGATTGGGATTGGGATTGGGATTGGGATTGGGATTGGGATTGGGATTGGGATTGGGATTGGGATTGGGATTGGGATTGGGATTGGGATTGGGATTGGGATTGGGATTGGGATTGGGATTGGGATTGGGATTGGGATTGGGATTGGGATTGGGATTGGGATTGGGATTGGGATTGGGATTGGGATTGGGATTGGGATTGGGATTGGGATTGGGATTGGGATTGGGATTGGGATTGGGATTGGGATTGGGATTGGGATTGGGATTGGGATTGGGATTGGGATTGGGATTGGGATTGGGATTGGGATTGGGATTGGGATTGGGATTGGGATTGGGATTGGGATTGGGATTGGGATTGGGATTGGGATTGGGATTGGGATTGGGATTGGGATTGGGATTGGGATTGGGATTGGGATTGGGATTGGGATTGGGATTGGGATTGGGATTGGGATTGGGATTGGGATTGGGATTGGGATTGGGATTGGGATTGGGATTGGGATTGGGATTGGGATTGGGATTGGGATTGGGATTGGGATTGGGATTGGGATTGGGATTGGGATTGGGATTGGGATTGGGATTGGGATTGGGATTGGGATTGGGATTGGGATTGGGATTGGGATTGGGATTGGGATTGGGATTGGGATTGGGATTGGGATTGGGATTGGGATTGGGATTGGGATTGGGATTGGGATTGGGATTGGGATTGGGATTGGGATTGGGATTGGGATTGGGATTGGGATTGGGATTGGGATTGGGATTGGGATTGGGATTGGGATTGGGATTGGGATTGGGATTGGGATTGGGATTGGGATTGGGATTGGGATTGGGATTGGGATTGGGATTGGGATTGGGATTGGGATTGGGATTGGGATTGGGATTGGGATTGGGATTGGGATTGGGATTGGGATTGGGATTGGGATTGGGATTGGGATTGGGATTGGGATTGGGATTGGGATTGGGATTGGGATTGGGATTGGGATTGGGATTGGGATTGGGATTGGGATTGGGATTGGGATTGGGATTGGGATTGGGATTGGGATTGGGATTGGGATTGGGATTGGGATTGGGATTGGGATTGGGATTGGGATTGGGATTGGGATTGGGATTGGGATTGGGATTGGGATTGGGATTGGGATTGGGATTGGGATTGGGATTGGGATTGGGATTGGGATTGGGATTGGGATTGGGATTGGGATTGGGATTGGGATTGGGATTGGGATTGGGATTGGGATTGGGATTGGGATTGGGATTGGGATTGGGATTGGGATTGGGATTGGGATTGGGATTGGGATTGGGATTGGGATTGGGATTGGGATTGGGATTGGGATTGGGATTGGGATTGGGATTGGGATTGGGATTGGGATTGGGATTGGGATTGGGATTGGGATTGGGATTGGGATTGGGATTGGGATTGGGATTGGGATTGGGATTGGGATTAGGATTGGGATTGGGATTGGGATTGGGATTGGGATTGGGATTAGGATTGGGATTCTTCTGCGCAAGATTCAAGGTCACGGAAATCGTTTCAGTCCATGTAATTGCCTGTCCGATATTCTCTTTGTGATATGGAGTAAATAGTCTCCTGTTTCCAGTGTGCGAAGAGGAAATTGAATCTGCTTGTAGTTGTGCTCCTTCTGCGCAAGATTAATGGTTATATGAGAAATCAATATTCAGCATCATTCAGAGGGGAACAAATGATTGAACAGAAAACGTCGTTGTGAGAAGCGTATTTCTCTGCCTCTCATATGCTTATGATGAGAAAAATCAAGCATGGTTCTATGAGAAGGTGAACCAATCTGGTGAAGGATACCCTTCGAAGCCTGATATGTGTAGGGACGAGGAAGCAAACCTGATCACAAACAAGCGCTGGGTGGTCGACAGGTAGGCGCAGTTCTACGATGTGCATCTCAATGTTACAGAATATGTGTGACTACAAGCGATAACAGCATGCCGACAAAGAACCACTAACAACGGCACTTCATTGGATAATGTTAAAGATTTTGGAGAGGAGTAGAAACTACCGTAGGAGGGGATGGAAGGATTGGTTTATCCCATCCGTCAATTGTCAGCAATGTCAATTGCTGTAATTACCGCGGAATTATGCTGGCCAACGCCGCCGAGAAGGGTAGTACCAGGCGGGCTTTATGAAGGGCCGTGCTACTACCAATCAAATTTTCGCTTTACGACAAATCCTCCAAAAATGTCGGATGTTCATCTGGACATGATATTTTCGTGGGTTTCAGAGCAGCATACGATACAGTCGTGTGCGAATAGCTATGGCAGATAATTTTCGAGACAATCCCTTTGACATGGTTGGTAACGACACCAGAGCACATTTTCCATTCCAAAAGCGGCGCCATAAATTTGTTCATTATTTCAAAATAATCCTAAAAATTGTAAACAACTAATAGCTCAAACAATATTAAATAGTTCAACAAATATAAACACATAACACCGTGCAAAATTGGTGACTGCTAATGCCAAATTTTTGTGAAAAAAATCATGTTTTGATATAAGACAATTTCGATATAAGACAACTTTTTAAAATTATAAATTGTCTTATAACGAGGTATCCCTGTATCACACGATTATAAGCACACACAAACAACCATAATAGACATCTGAAATTTTTTTTTTTTTTCAAACTGGTAATTTTTACCTTTGTTCATCTTCATGCAAAATGACAATTTGTTCCTGAAAGTAAACATAAAGAAATAACTCATAAAAAGTGTGCACCGTTTTGTTAATACTCAATGTAATTTAATTAGAAATTTATGATTGCTTATTACCAAAAGAGATGAATAGATAGCTCCCTAGTCCACTCCTGACGAACAATGCCGACAGCGACAATTTCCAGCTGAACGATCGCAATACACTACCGAAACAGTCGCATAATGCTATGGTTTTACGTTTCAATTTGGCACCAGCATCCATTGAAAACGGAGCTGGATTAGATTCGACCAGCACCGATCTCTGGCTGACAGGCACCGGAATGACGCAACACACTTAGACGGCGACAACAAGTAGCGTGTTCAATTTCTGAGATTATGATCGCATATAGAATAACAAAACCACGGGGATTGAAATTGCTGCCGGGGAGTCGGAAAGCAGCAGCGGTGGGACCAGAATCGACTTCGAAAAGCATCCCGCACCAGCAGCCCCTAACGTACATACGTAAACACAATAGCTCTCACGTACGGTGAAAGGATGCAAGGAAAATACTCTCTATTGATCAAAGGCTGGAACAACCCAAAGTGGGTCGAAACAACCAGAAATGATAGCAACCGTCCGAAGAAGACAAGATAGAGAAAATAAGGCTCACTTGGCGCAATGCTCAGATTTTCCACTTCACAAACTCCCCGACACCCCAGAAAGCCATCTTCACTATTGCTCAACCGACGAATGCTGCTCGGAAAGGAGTGAATTCTCCAAAGTGCTCCAGTTTCATCGAATTGAAAATGTAAGTTGAAACCGTACTTCCCCACTTCGGGTACTTCCAGCTGCTGTTGGGTCGACGTGTGGATACATGGATGGGAGGTGAAAAAAAAAATCTACTCTGTGTATTCTAACTTGTATTATTCAGAATCTATTCTCCAAACCAAACCGCCTCGCCTGCTTGACAAACGAAGAACCGACACAATAGAGGCAAGGCAAGCCAAAGGAACCCTCCTGCTGGCCTCATTCGGACCTGGTTTGTATCTACACACGCAGCCCCGGCGGAAGCGAACACACAAGTGGAATTGATGATATCATTTTCGTTCGAAACTATCGAAGAGAGCCACAAGGCTCTGCTACTTGCTACAACCTGGGTATGTGCATGGAAAGCTCCATTATGTTAAATGGTAAGCATGCTGCTGCGGAGAGGTACACTTAGCTCACCTGGCCGCAACGAAAGGGGAACAAAATCATAGCATCGCAATTGCCCGGAGACTTACTTGGAACTTCACGGGAGCAAAATATCACTTTTTTCACCGGAAGCTTCCTGAAAAAATGGCCTAAACAAATAAGCCGTTTCCGAGAAATAAAATGATGCATAATTAATAAATGTTATCTGATAGAGTTTTTCTCGGCCAACGGAAAAATTTCCTGAATCAAATTACTAGCAATTACTAAAATCTGCTAAATACTTCTGAGAACGAAATTACTTTTTTTTTATAATTAGCCCCCTAATAGAATGAAAACTAATTGAAAAAGTGGGCCGAACTGCGGTGTACTTTATCATAAATTATAAATGGCTCCCGAGACCGTAGCAATTCAGCATCCATCCTGCGCGGGCTAATAAGCTCTAAGAGCGTATAACGATAATGAGAGTGAAAGAAATAATTAATTAACGTGAAGCTGACTTCCGGTTGTCTTATAACCGAAGTGCAACAGTGCCGAGCAGGAGCAGCGAAAAAAAAATACAAAATAAAACGATAAGCAAGATTGGTACGGCAAATAAAATGCGAAACTGGCGTTGAAGTGACGACTCCGACGAACGAAGCGTTTGCCCGGGACGGGTCCCGGAGTAGACCGGTAGATAAATCATAGAAATAATTTATTACTCTACTACTTTTCCGGTTCCGACGTTGTAGCCGGAATGGGGATAAGAGAAAGCATATAGCTGTCTGGGATTTATCCATTCTACGGTGGACGATTTGCAGAAACTAACCGTCAACGTATTTTTGCAGCCCGTAAATCTTAAGACCGTATGCGCCTGCCGAGAAATACCCAATAAGCGATAATCTGATTATGATGCATTTTGAAACGATACAAGACATCGTCATTTTATCAGAGACACGGTACCGTTTTATTATCAAGGAACTAATTAGGAACAAATGATGGAAAGCGTGTTATGAAGTATTTCCACTTTGACACCATATCCAGATCGCTGTCTGAAATAGTTTGACATAAATTACGAAATCGTATTGTTCGCATTTTCTGTGGAGAGGTACTTCAAAAGGAATAGATTTAACCCCTCCAGCCAGACCCATCAACAATCAGATTGGGCAGATAAACAACTCGAAGCTAGCTAACACACCCATCAAAAGACTGGGTAGGGTACTTGTTAACCAGCCTGGGGGATGAATAATTTATTGCCCGACTAACAGTCTGATTCCTCCTTCTTTCAGATAGCGCTTAATTATTCACCATAGCTCACTGACAGACAATACAATGGTGATGCCGTGCTGCTGCACTGCTGCAGTGCGGAATTTCGGTGCATCTGCGCCGGAAAAACAATCACTGTTGTTCAGCCATACTAAACAACAAGCTCTTTTTGTTCGCTGCCGATAAAATATGGCATATGTATGTGCTGTGCTGTCCAACAATAACGGAATCGAGCAAGAGTAATGGCTAATTGTAACACTAATTGTTATTACTGACTTCCGCGGTGGTGGGTTTCATAGCTTCATAGAAATTATTTATGATAAATTAATCACAGTACACGATTACACTTGTACGAGTATTATGTCATAGGACGCTTATCCATATGCGACTGAAGAGTTTTATTGGTCGATTCCCTACCCGTTTTTAGGTTATGATTTTTATAACAATGCAACATCAGCTCAAATTGATAGGGGTCGTGGTCTTAATTCTACATTATAGCTCTGCTGGATCGTATGCATAGCTGGATGGTACTTACTGTACTTTTTCGGCTACATCCCGCTAATCGAAGCTGGGTCGAATTTAGGAGTCCTCGCCACGCTTATCGGTCTTGGGCTACCGCTCTTCAATCGCCCCTAAAACCCGCGGCCCCGCGCACATCCAACGGATACGGGGTCTGCCTCGAAATCAGCGGATTGCGGGATCGTACGCTCAATAACACCAAGAGCTTGTCGGCCGCTTTATGTCAACGTCCACGCTTCGTAGCTGTAGAGTACCACCGGAAGAACTAGCATCTTATAGAGCGCGAGTTTCGTACGGAGTTGCAAGCTATTGGACCTCAGCTGACTACGTAATCCGTAGAAGGCTGTCGTTTTACTTCATGGCTCACATCGTTGTCATTTGTCACTAACGAATGAAGGTAAACAAATTCATCGACCAGTTCAAAAGTATCTCCACGATCTGTTACCATCGTACCATCCTTAGATTCGTAGGCCCAACACCCAAAGGGCTACCACGCTGTCTACCAACCACCATATACTTCGTTTTGGCATAGTTTATGATAAGTCCTCCTATCCTCGCAGCTTCCTCCTTAAAATGTGTACGTCTCTTCTACGGTGAACACCGATGATATCGATATCATTCGCAAACCCTAGGAACATGTAAGATTTCGTGATGGTGGTATCGCTTCTCTGCACGCTTGCCATTCGAAAATCACTTTCCAATGCAATGTTGAAAAACAAATTCGATAGCCCATTTTCTTCTTCTTCTTCTTCTTCTTCTTCAGCATAGAGCCGGGTGGCTCGTGCTATTTCAAGCACGCGTCTTCATTCAACTCGGTCTTGGGCCACTCGTCGCCAATTTCCTAGTCCTGGTGCCGGTGGCGTTGTTGAAGAGGACTATTTTCGTCGCACTGTCGTCCGGCATCCTTACGACGTGTCCGGCCCTCCGTAGCCTGCTAACTTTCGCTAGATGTACGATGGGAGTCTCCCCCAGCAGTGCCTGTAGCTCATGATTCATACGCCTCCGCCACTCTCCGCTTTCAGTTTGTACTCCACCAAATATCGTCCGCAGCACTCTTCGCTCGAACACAGCAAGGGCGCGTATGTCCTCCGCCAGCAGTGTCACGGCTTCAAGTCCATAAAGAACTACCGGTCTAATAATGGTTTTGTAGATTGTTAGCTTCGTGCGGCGGCGTATGCTTCCTGATCGTAGCGTTTTACGAAGGGCAAAGTAGGCCCGATTTCCCGCTTGGATGTGCCGCTGGATCTCCTCACTAGTGTTGTTGTCCGCGGTCACCAGCAATTCCAAATACACGAGCTCCTCTACCACTTCTAGTTCGTCGTCATCAACGGTTACCGTCAGTGGGAGACTCGCGTTTGTTTCCTTTGAGCCTCTTCCTTTCATGTATTTGGTCTTCGACGCATTTTTTTAGCCCAATTCTCCTAGACGCTGCTTTCCGTCTGGCGTAGGCTACCTCCGCCGTCGCAAAGTTCCTGACTACAATATCGAAGTCATCTGCAAAGCCTAGAAGTTGGCTACCCTTGGTAAAAATCGTGCCTGGTAGGCGTTGAGTACAAACTCAGCTTTACTTACTTTACTTTAGTGGCAACGGTCCGTTACCGATCCTGCGCCGAACGAATTATGGCTGCCGTTCTCCAATCCCCACGAACACCAGCTGAGCGTGCATCGTCTTCGACAGCACACACCCACCGGCTGCGGGGTCTGCCTCGGAGTCTACAGCCTTTCCTGGTTTCCTGCTGAAAAGAGTTTTGGCTACTCTTTCATCGGGCATTCTGGCCACGTGTCCAGCCCACCGCAGCCTGCCACATTGCACTACCTTCACTATACCAGCATATTTGTATACTTGGTACAGCTCGTGATTCATGCGTCTGCGCCACACTCCATTTTCCATTTTGCCACCAAGTATAGATCGCAAAATTTTACGCTCAAAAACCCCAAGCACTCGCCGATTAGCTTCCTTTAGCATCCATGATTCGTGCCCCTAAAGGGCAACCGGGAGGATTAATGTTCTGTAGAGCGCCAGTTTTGTGCGAATTTGCAAACTACGGGACTTCAGCTGGCTACGTAATCCGTAGAAAGCCCGATTCGCGGCTGCAACTCATCGTTTCCCCTCGCGGCTTACATCGTTGTCACATGTCACGAGTGTACCAAGGTATATAAATTCCTCTACTACTTCATATCGTTCCCCATCTAACTCCACCTCGGCACCAACACCACTTGGGCTCCCACGTTCCCTACCAGCAACCATGTACTTCGTTTTGGCGGTATTAATGGTAAGTCCCGATCTCGCAGCTTCCCTTTTAAAGGGTCTAAAGGCCTCTTCCACTGCTCTACGGTTGATTCCGGTGATATCGACGTCATCCGCAAAACCAAGAAGCATGTGAGATTTCGTGATCATAGTTCCATTCCTTTCCACGTTTGCCCTTCGTAATGTACCTTCCAAGGCAATGTTGAATAGCAGGTTAGAGCGTGAATCCCCTTGCTTCAGTCCATCCAACGTCACGAAAGCAGCTGAGGTCTCACCCGCTATTCTAACGCATGATTTGGATCCGTCCAGCGTCGCACGTATCAGCGTAACTAGTTTCGTCGGAAAACCATGTTCTAGCATTATCTGCCACAGCTCATTTCGTTTAACTGAATCGTACGCCGCTTTAAAGTCCACAAACAGATGGTGTATCTGCAAGTTGTACTCCCGGAACTTGTCTAGCAACTGAGGCAGGGTAAACATCTGATCCGTCGTGGAGCGACCCTCACGAAAACCAGCTTGGTACTCGCCGACGAAGGACTCCGCTAACGGTCTCAGTCTGCAGAACAGGATACGGGAAAGCACCTTGTAGGCAGAATTGAGCAATGTAATTCCTCGATAGTTTTTACACTCCAGTCGATGTCCCTTTTTGAAAACTAGGCAAATAAGGCCATCCAACCACTCCTCCAGCATTTGTTGTTCCTCCCGGATCCTAACAATGATCCAGTGGATTGATTCATACAGCCGCTCGCTCCCCGCTTTAAGAAGTTCAGCCGGGATACCGTCCTTCCCAGCAGCCTTACCGTTTTTTAGCTCACTGATTGCCTTCTTAACCTCCTCCTGTGTTGGTGGCTCCACAGCTTGACCATCGCTTACAATTTCTATCCTATCCCTGCTGATCTCCGCATTTACCTCTCCATTCAATAGTGTCTGAAAGTGCTCCTTCCACCTGGCTGCTACCGCCGTTTTGTCGGTAAGCAGGTTGCCAGCACTATCATTGCACATCACAGGCATGGCAAAATTCCTGCATCTCACCGTTTTATAGAAACTCCGTGTGTCGTTGTTGGCGTATTACTCCTCTGCGCCGGCAAGCACGTACGCCTCGTACTCGCGTTTCTTCAGACGATGGATTCGATGGATAATTTTTTCCGCAGCTCTAGTCTCTCTGTATCTCTCTCTGTTTTGACGCGTTGCCGCAGTGAGCATGCGACTCCTGGCCTGGTTCTTTTCATCTGTCATTCTCTGGCATTCGGCATCAAACCAGCTGTTACGCTGTCTTCCACGCGTCGTGGCTGCCACCTCTCTCGCTGTTGTTTGGATGGCACCATGGATGTTTCTCCACAGCCCATTTATATCTTCTTCTTCTACTTGTCCTGCGATTCGCTGGTTAAGCTTCCTGGCGTACTCCACTGCTACGCCGTCTGCCGTTAACCGCTGGATGTTGAAACGCAGCGTCCTCTCAGTGCGAGCTTTCGCCGTGTTCGACAGCCTTACGCGAATCTTACTCACTACGAGATAGTGGTCTGAGTCGATATTTGGTCCACGAAAAGACCGTACATCGATAACATCAGAAAAGTGTCGACCGTCAATCAAGACATGATCGATCTGAGAGCTAGAGTCTCCATTTGGATGCCTCCAGGTGTGTTTCCGAATATTAAAATGTGGAAAGTAGGTGCTACAGATGGCCATCCCTCTGGCCGCGGCAAAATTTATGAGCCTCTGACCGTTATCATTGGTCGACAGATGCAGGCTGTGTCTTCCAACGGAAGAGTTCCTCCCTCCCGATCTGCGCATTTGCATCTCCGATGCTGATTTTCACGTCGTGTTTTGGGCACTCTCCATAGGTCCTCTCAAGCCTGTCGTAAAACTCGTCTTTAGCATCATCAGATTTATCATTTGTCGGTGCGTATAAGTTGATTAGGCTATAGTTGAAGAATTTGCCCTTAATCCTCAACACGCATATACGGTCATCTACGGGCCTCCACCGGATAACTCGTTGCTTTTGTTTTCCCAACACTACGAAACCGACTCCACGTTCTGCTTTCTTACCGCCACTGTAGTAGATGTGGTACTTAAAAGAAGTGCCTGCAATAGGGTCTACTGCACGAAACTCCCTTTCTCCGGAATTTGACCATCGAACTTCCTGACTAGCAGCGATCTCCACTCCGAGTTGATGCAGCTCTCGAGCAAGCAAGCCAGCCCGTGCCAGTTCATGGAGAGTTCGGACATTCCAAGTACCGTAAATTCGGGTGAAATTGATCACTTTTTCGAATATTTTTAAAATATCTTTGAATAGAAACATATTTAGGAAGATGATTCAATTTTAAAATAAGTACTGTAGTGCTGGCTACACGACAGTATCATCTATATCTTATATAAATAGTTTTATTTTAGATAAAACTTAATGTAATCGTGAAATTGAAAATTTACAAATAACGGGTGAAATTGATCACGTAGAAATCAAGACGATATTGCTATTAAACCATACGCTCTGACAGCAATAACCTTACGTGCAGTATAAAATCTGGCGTAATCGAGATATTGCCTGTATGTAGGCAACAATGTCACGTACAGCAACTAGCACAAAAATCAAACAGTCAGCTCTACATTAGCATGGTTGATGCATCTGCTAAATAAATATGAACGATAGAAAAGATATTAAGCCAATTCTAGCATCGTAATCGTTTGTTTTTGTTTAAACATTGCTGTATATATGTGTAAATGTACGATTTTCGTATACAATCTTCACCAATCTAGTGAAACAAATAATTTAATTTTCCTCATATACGGGAGCTTGACTGTCTCTTTGAATGTGTAGTTGCATTTCGCTATGTAAGCACAAACCGATCTCTTGCACTCTCATGCAACTGCCATATGGAGCGTTTGTAAAATTTGTGCGAAGTATTGTCTGTCTTTTGCACCCTTTTATAAATCTCAATTCTGCTTTACAGAAAGAATAAACTTTCGCAGGTGGCAGCTCCATTTCGCACCCATAGCGATCTAGAAATCTATGTTGCCTCAGTTCATGATGTTATCAATCGTTTTATTTCGTAAAAGGTCAAATCAAACAATTTCTGTCGCATAATTTTATTCATGGAAATTATCAAAGCACAGCCAGATAATTAGAGAATCGAATTAGTTCTATCAAAATTTCCTTCTGCAACGAAATTTGTGTTAACAGCAAGGAGTTTTATCGGGCATGTTGAAAATTGCGATTCGATCAAAATAGTAAATTTTAAAAAATCAAGCCATTTACAAGATCAATCTTGCTGAAAGCCGAGTGACTTTGACCTGTAACTCAATCTTTATATGGATGGGTGCATATTCAGCTTTATGAATCAGTATAAACGTAGAATAAAGAGTTTTTTACTCGTTAGTCCAAGCTGATCAATTTCACCCGACTGATCAATTTCGCCCGAATCGACGGTACCAAGTTTCCAATCGTTATCCGTTAATCGTTTCCTTGTCCCTTGCCGTGTCCTATACCGATTGTTCCGTTCTGAATTTCTTTGTTCGTTGTTCGTGGTAATTGAGTTTTCGGTATACTACCTCACCGGGGTCACGATATCTACATCCCGCTGATGGGTCTGCCATCTTAGGTATAGCTTGTGGGATACAGCATTTCATATTCAGCCGCCCGTTACGAGACAGACACTGTGTGAGCCTGTTTGACTGTTTGACGCTCCTTCCAGGTAACTCGCTCCATTTCATACCCACAAACTCAGCCATCATGTTCAAAATTGTTTGTTGATTGTTAATTGTTTAGACCTCATAGTTCAACTATGAAGCAGAGGTCAATGTTGCAAATCGAACGAGAAGTCAAGGATGCCTACTCTCCCGCGAGAGAGTATGAGAAGCATATATAGCATTCAAAGCTTACGTCACTCACGCAAACGTAAAACATACAGCCACCGTTGTTGTGTGCAGACATTCTGCTATCTACACACTCGCGAAAGCATAGCCATATATCGTCTTTCTACATAGCTTACTCGCGAGTCAAATAACTCGTGAGAAATCAGCTGCCCATGAGGGATAGTGGCGCACTGGGATACAGGTTTTGCATTACTTTTTCTTTTCTTCTTCATCTTCGCCCTCGATTCTACCCACCTACCGCCTGCGCAAGCTCTCGCAAGTAATCGGTATCAGCAGCTCGGGCTGAAATGGCGAACGAGAGCGACGACATACTCACACTCGCAAAAACTCGTCCCAGTGCAAGAATAAATAAGAGTGAGAGTCCGAAAGAGATGTTTATGCTGGCGTGTATTAGAATTAGAATGAGTACGCGTGTGTGAGAAAACTAGAGCACACGAGTGTGGGCTTCGCGATACTGACTGAGGTACTGAGGTGGGGTGACACTGTCACAAATGTCATTCCCATACATTTTTCGTGTAGCCAACATCTCATCTAGCCCATAACAAACTTTGCCTCGGACCAAAAGTATTTGTGAGTAGCCCGCTCTAACTTCAGCCTCGGATGAATGTGTTGATTGGTAAGCGCTCGAACAAAGTTACTTTTTTGTTTTTTTCCTTTTTGTGTCGGACGTGTAGGAAGCGTAAAAAGATGTTAGCCGCTTCTTTACCCTTCAGTTTCATACGCCTGTACCCGGTGGACAGCATTCTGATAGAGCGCTAGAATCGGAGGCTTATTGACGCACAAAGCGTCATTGCTCATTGATACAGAGACCATTACTATGGACGACAAAAACTTCTGAAAGCGAAGTTGAGCTATCACAACGGTACCTGCTTGAGAAAGTAAATTGGAAACCCTTATCATCGCTACCGAGCGCAGAGACGGAACGGCTTTGGTGGCAGCAACTGATTATATGATCGATAAAACAGCGATTCTCGGCTCTACAGGGTAGGCGGGGGTTTCCATCATACTTTCTGGTGTGCGTTCCGTTAATGGTGACGTAGGATCAGTAGACAAACTATATTCCAGTGGCGAGAGGATTATCCGTTGGCTTGCACACGCGAGACGCATAAACGAAGCTTAGGTAAGGACTAGTTTTATACTTGCCATGCGTTGAGCCGGGGTGACTGTTGAGTGCTTCCATAATACTAATATCGCGGCGTCCCAGTATCCAGTTGAGCAGCGGAAGGTGGTAAATCCTGCAATCGAGGTCTAAAAACCCATTTACGACGGTCCCGGATCTATATTGGAAGACAGGGGATTGCTCGCTGGGTTCACTTCTAAACGGGGAGCATTCGGTGCCCTTGAGATATAGTTGGGGCCGAAAAAATTTTTACGGAGGCGTCTTCAAATTCTCTGGAAAGTATTCCATGTGATAAAGTGCCCGTATTCTACACAGTGCAAAGAATTCGTGACAAACTCGACGACAACTTCAGCATATACTGAAGTGACTTTGGGACTGGTATATCCAGAATAGTTGCTTAGGGGGAGAAACGGTTATCAACCGGTTTTCGAAGTGGTTGACTTTGTATTAATAAAAAGCGGTTGTTTGTTTGACATTTACACGCTCTTTGCGGTGAAGTTTCTTAGATGATTCTCCAGTCGGGTATCTTGATGTTAGCGGCGTAGTTTCGGTTACGGTAACTTTCTTGAAGAGTTGCACCATACGCTGGCCATTGGCTTTAATCATTGCATCGGAATATTTGCCAACTCCGACAATGTCAAAGTTAGCTGACTGATCATTTAATTCTAGTTCCTGAAGTCCGAAGGCAACACCTTGAATCGAGGTCAATTCTCATAGTTACCATCAAAAGTGAGTATGAGTGCTTTTAAAGACTGTTACTGAACAATCACTTGGGTGGGCTGGCTGAAACTTGTTGAAGGAATCGGTACAACAGTGCTGGAAGAAAGCATACATGGTTTCAATAATTTGTCGACCAAACACTCAACACGAATCAAGGCATCAGTATGGATTGAAGCTAATTCTACTACCTCCTCATCCTGGTCGTCGAGTTTCGAAGAGGGAATCACACTGAGGAGAATCATTTTATGCAATACATTGAAATCAATATACACCATATCAAGTTTTCTAGAATACATTTTCAACATAGGAACACTCACTTGTGCTATTCGGTCGCAGAGACACAAAAACTTAATGTGTTCTCCATCGGTATGAACCGGTTTAGCGCACTGATCGCAAATGTTTTCTATTGTAAAACGAGTTAAAAACTAGAACAATTGTGGAGATGCACTATTTCCGTTGGTGTTCCAGTGACAGCTAATCTGAATCCAATTTTTCGGCGTTCCGGTTTCAGCTAATCTGAATCGACGCTTTTCGTTGGGGTTGCGGTAACGGTTAATCTGAACACAATCGTTCACTGTAATTTCGCTAAATGCAATGTTACCGTGAATTCTGTATGTTCACGTTTCACGTTCGATTTGCCTTTTTCGAACTGAGTTTCACTGTGATAAAGCACAACAGAAGTTTATCGACCGATTCGCAAAGAATTAGCGACGACAAATTAGCAAAATGCCGGATAAAACTAAGAACTAACAATTCGACCTAAAATTATATAAACAAACAGTAAACAGCGTTGCCAGTTATATCATTCTTTGATAGTAAATAAGCAGTATTGACTCCTAATGAGTTTGCATAAGAAAAATCAATTATGCTTGTAATTTTTAGGTTGTTAATTTCAGCAAATCATATATTCTTACTGCTAAAGGATAGTTCTCCGACTTTCAATCCGAAATGATAATTGCTCTCGTCCTCTCCACGTCACTGCCTGGTTGTGGAAGTACATACTTTACATAGTAGATACAAGTAGGTAAACGTTCTGTTCCAGCGACAGATAGGCGAGCTGAAAACTACTGGAAAACTGTGACAGTTTGGCTGCCTGTCCGGGTACGCATTCAAGTGTGCAGATGATAATTTGTTGGTAATAGTTCGAAGCGGCGTCGGTCCTGTGGCTGAAATCACAAAAGGGAGTTAGTTCTAAAGATGCTCCAACCCAAACTTGTTATAACTTAGCTGTTTCTTCGCTGAAGTACCGCACCACCACCGCCGCCCTAGGCAAAATTGGAGTTACATTACTTGTTTCCGATAGGAGGATGACTGCTTTTCTTCCCTGCACAGTGCGGCCACCTTGATATGGTTGTTCTTGTTGCTTAATGGATAAATACCGACTCGCAAGTGCACTACTAACAAAGGCGCCGATGCACTGGCGACCGGTATCGGGGGGAGTTGGGGCTCGACGACCGGTTGACGGTGTTGTTAAACAGAAAATAGGTTTTGGATTGGAGACTTGTAACGAACAGGAAACATCAGTAGCAGTTTCTGCTCGTAGTCGGTTAGTTTCCATGCCTTTGGCTGCAGAAGTGACACCGTCGCGGGATATTGTTTGCATACCAAAGACTCGCTGAACCAACTGCGCTAAACCCATTAGCTGAAACGGACGGACAGCCGAAGTGGATGTTGTTCAGTGGAAAGTTGTCGGGATAGTAATCAGGAGAGTTTTCTCCGTAGATTGGTGTTTTGTTGCTGATTATGAAAGGAAACCATTAGCCAAAAACTGAGAATAACGAGGCTCTTCGCGAATCTGTCATTTGCAAGCGCTCTTCAAATTTTGACTTCCTTATTCATTGTATCGGATAAAACAGCTTATTATTTGAATAGGAAACTCCTTCTTAATGAAATCGATTCCGAACCATACTTGTTCCAGGGAAAATATTAAGTATGAATCCATTATTTATTTTATCATTATTTCCATTAGAATCAGTACCCCCTTTGTAACATTGATTCCGAGAACAATTCATTCACAGTTCGTAAGTCATATTTCTTGAGGAAACGAATAAATTTCCCATCCGGTGTCAGCGCCTTCCTGTAGCCTATCCTCTTACGAAGCAGCTGTACTCCTCGTTATCTCTCAATTTGCACCTCAAAACTCACCGGGGCACTATGGGAGGACCAGGTCCTCCTTCGTTATCTTCGCATTCGTAAATCATGGTTTAGCGTTGCACACTTCATAGACCAATAAAACAGACCTCGGGCGAAATGTGTGCTACAGTGCCCAAAAAAGTGGAAACTCCCACGATCATCAGCAGCCCCACGCCACATAGCAGCAACAGTAGCAGCAGCGGTTAGGAATCGAACACAAGTGAACAGGTTCAGATGTACCTACTTTACCGCACATACATACCGAACTGAAGAGCAAGTGTGGAGAAAAGTTTGTTCGGAAACAACTTACTTCTCGGTTCGGCTAGGAGGCACAAATTTAGTTTAAAAGAAGTTGCTGCGAGAAGAAATCGGTTGAGGGTGGAAGGTGAACGCGGGATGATTGGCCTACCAGTATGTAACTTGCTTCGATATCGAACTGAAAAATCGGAAAGGGTCTCATGCACCTGTTATGCACTGCAATGCACCTGCACTCTACCGAAGAATTCCACTTTCATCGAGCAACTTTCCGTTCGCCAGCTGCAGAGGGTACTCACCACTAACTAGTAAAAGCAAAGTTAGATCTAATAAATCAAATGAGACTCAAATGAAACTTTTGCACAGCGCAAATTCATGGTCAAAGGTAAAAACTATAGAAAAACTTGGAAATGTTCGGTCCCTTCTCCGGAATCTACCGCTGAAATCGGGCTGATTGCTGTTTTTGAGTTGTTTGAAGAATCCCTACAAACGAACCGTCGCAAATATCGTGATTGCATTTCTAAAAGTTTACCCTATGTTGTAATTTCGCATCTGTTCAAACTCACCTGCATGTGCTTCAACAATTTACAACCTATTTAACAGCGTTTTTACACCTTTTTCCGAACACCATGACAAACCACGCAACGATAGCTAACCAAAGCTCGCTTCATGCACCGAGAGTCGAGCCGGGCGTCAACTTTAAATATTTATCCAGAGAAAATAGAGTTCCGAGCTGTCAGTTTTAGCTGTTTTTTTTTTTTATTTTTTGCACATACCGACGACCGGTGAGTCAAATTCGCACAGCAAAAAGTCACGGCCAGTCACGGACGGGCAAAAAAAAAATCCGCATGGAGTTGGAGATAAATGCCAACCTTTCGTCATTCTACCTTCGTCGAAACCCACGTCCACGTCTAGTTTGTTATCATCGTTCCGCAGCTCGAACGTATTCTTTTTTTTTTCGCTGCTCCCCCATCCTCGAAAATAGATAGTATAGTTTCGGGTTCGGGAAAAGTTTCTCGTTATGAAATAATTCACACTTGTGCATAATTTGCACCTGTTTTATTTGTTCAGGGACTTTCCGGATTGCCACTGAATTCCAGATCCGGGGTTTAGATAGCAGACAAAAAAAATCATCCCTAAATTGTGCTGGCCGAGCAGATGTAAAAAAAGCGAGAATACTGTTTTCAGGTGAAAGTAAGTTGATTACACAAGAATTTATGAGCGAAAGTTAAATTAACTCACCTAGTGGTGTAAGCATATATTCCGCTCTAACACTAGCGTATTCGAAAGTTTAATGGATAGATCGTTATTGTATGAATCCCAAAATAGAAAAAATCCAGTCTTTAAATTCGTTCAAATGCATTTTATTGAATGATAAACTGAAACCATTTAGTTTAGGAAAATTGTATTTGGAGCTTGAAACTTACTACTAACAAAATGTGCTAGTGGTTAGTATAGAGCATCATAATTTCACTTCAATTGATTAATCAATTTGACTCACGAAACGTTGTGAGAATATTACTATTTTTAAACAAGCATATACTGGTTCAAATTACGACTTTGTTAAATATCAGAGATACAGTCACTTCACACTTGTACCCATAAATAGTGATGAATGAGAATATTTTAATAAAATGATACAAAATATAAAACTGATGCAAAAATTTCACAATAATAACAAAAATGAAGCATAAGTAAAATACAAATAACGACATAATAAAACGAAAATTACATTTAAACGGTACAAAAATGATACACAAATTTGATGTCATTTTTGTATAAAATTAACATGAAAATTGTTCAAAAATGTTGCATGATGGTGAAAAATGATAGATGAAACAAAAATAATGACTACATTATTTCACAAAATAAATAAATAAAAGTCCCGAAAAGGCAAAGGGGTATAAGAAAAAGAAGTGACACAGAAATGAATCGTGATACAGAAATGATACTAAACGAACACAAAAATGGTGGGTTAAACCGAGTTTTTTGCCTGAAAACCTAAATTTCTAAAATCATTGGTGCGCCATTTTGCACCTATTTGCCAAATATGAAATAAAGCGTCCTAATTTCCGTAATTTATACCAAAACTAAAGTGACTAAACGTAAGTACTTTAGTACGTAACACTATAAGTACTAAACCCAAGTAACAATTCTAAAGCCACTTGGTTTAATTTGAATTTTATAAAGGTTTTATTGCGGTATTAATCATTACCTCTGGTTTTATTGTGGTATTGCGCAAAACTGAAATGATACGAGTGCAATCACACTTATAGCTAGCTAGAAAACCACAAAAAAAACTGTTAATAAAGCAAATTTATTGTGGTTGTTTATATTACCACATTAAAACTTGTTAGCTGCACCACGTCTCTTATAAACTTAGCATAAGTGTGGCGCAGCAATACAAAATGGCGCACCAATCAAAATTGATCACATCGCGGTGGCTTGTCAAACCGCAATAAATCTGTTAGTTTTATAGAGCTATTAAATCGGTAGCACCCTGGTCGAACAGCTTTTTTGCTGCTATTATGAAGAATACCGCAGTTAAACACCAAAATCATTTTTTATGCGAGGCCATATTGCCATATTCTAGTGTTTTTTGTTAGCTTGCAAACAAAAATTCATCAAAGCAAAGTGTTTTGCAGAAAGAAAATTGATACCAATGTGGTTTTCCAGCCACAGGAAGCAACTAAAATGATTTTGCTAGAAATTGAGATTGCCAAACTGAATATATTTATTTTGTTAAAACAACCAGTTTTCGATAATTGCAAAATTTTAGTGGCCCGTTGATTCTATCCACCTATCATATCAATATGCACGATGAAATTAAATGCGCACTTGCTGCAAACCAACGAAATTGCTTAAAATTTATGAAATATTCTATGGGATATTTTATTATGGTCGCTATACCTAAACCAAATCGATCAGAATAATCTGACAGCAAAACTATAGACTAATCTCAAGTTTTTTAGTCTTGACCTTGAAATGCGGTCATACATATATATTAATATTTTTTTGAAACGATGGTTCTACAGTTTTGCTTTTTTTTTTAAACGATGGTTCTACAATTGATGAAGGGACGGTAGGGGAAAGAAATGAAAATTTTTTTTTGGTGAAAGAGGGGAAGAGCGGAAAGGAAGGGGGGGTATTGGTAGCTACGCTTGACAAGTAGTCATTTTGACTCCTACCTTTTGTCCAATGCTGGAACAAATGCACTCAAAACGACTCATGCACCTTCCAGCATAAGACAAAAGGTAGGAGTCAAAATGACTCCTTGTCAAGCGTAGCTACCAATACCCCCCCCCCCTTCCTTTCCGCTCTTCCCTTCCTTCACCAAAAAAATTTTCATTTCTTTCCCCTACCGTCCCTTCATCAATTGTAGAACCATCGTTTCAAAAAAAAGCAAAACTTTAGCTTTGCTGCTCATGCATGTATTTTCAAGTTGATAATGCTGGCAAACTTATTTGGCTTTCACCAGCGAAAAGCGAAAAGCGAAAAGCTTTATTAAATTTTGGCGATAGCTGTCAAGCAGCGAAAGCTTGACCGGTTTTATTGCTACTTTCAGCAGAGCGTGATACGACTACTTGAGCTTATGACCTGATTCTTATAGCGGTTATGAAAACCTTCTGAAGGAGTGGGTCACTTAGTCAGAAGGCAGTTTTATAGCGGTCATCAGAAAGTTCTGGTGAAGCTCATAGTTTTATTAGCGGTTTTATGAAATTGGTCATGAAAACCGCTATACAAACGTAGTAAAACTTGGAATTGTTACTTGGGATTGCAGCGTCCATAATGAAGTTGTTCTTGGAGGTGTTACTTGTTCCACTTAAGCTAGGTCTTGGGTTTTTAACGTCTAGACTCTAGCAGCACCTCCCAGCCAAGATTCTAACATACGATGACTGGCTTAGCTTGCTCCACTTAGGACATTGTTTAACAGCTCACTGCAAGAGAGCAAATTTACTGAACTGTAGAAATAGTAACTTATGCTTCCTTTTCACAAGAAACGTTGCAAGAGAGACGTCCAGAATTACAACGGCAGCACCTCCGCATGCTGCTGTTCAAAAGTTTTCGAAAACAATATCAATGAGGTGGTTTTCTACTCATGTAAGAATTACATTTCAATTGCTCGGCACGAATACTATCCTAAACGATCTGTTGCAAAAAATTAGACCTGATTTGTATCACTGTGCGTTCACACATTGGACAATGGCGGACAAGTTGATGCTGTCTACATTGACCTCAATCAAACTAGAGAAATTCGTAATCTTCATATCGTCTGACTTAGATCCTATTTGACAAGCAGTGTTTATTGATGTTTCCGGTGTCCCTCAGGGGAGTAATCTTGGACCCCTATTGTTTTCGCTATTTACCAAAGAACTTTACGTTAAAATACCATCTGGATGCGGCCTGTTTTACGCTGAAGACGTCAAATTATATAACATCGTCAACAGTGCCAATCATTGCGACTACCTGTAACTAAGGGACCTAATGACTTGTTGATGCAGTGTGATAACCTTTCATCGCAGGCATAAACCGTTTATGTTTGCTTATTCAATTTTTCAAACACTTGCTTGCGCGGGTTTGCCAAATTAGTGATTTAGGAGTTACACTTGATAGCGAACAGACTTTCAAATCTCACAACGACGGTATTCTGATGAAAACTACCCGATAACGTGGCTTTACATTTAAAGTGTCCGAAGATATGCACGACTCGTTGGATTTGTGGGTGTTGTATTGCTCGTTAGTCCGCGCAGAGAAGGCACAAAAAAAGTTTCTTCGTTACGCACATCGTTAGCTGTCTTGGTATTATGCGACCAACCTGCCGTGTCAAAAGATCTTTGCTGGCAACTTGAAATTCATACCCTACAATACAGAAGATTCATTGCACAATCTCTCTTTGCTGCTAAGATTATCACTTTTGAAGTCGATTCGCCTGAACTGCTTCGACAACTCTGCTTTTATGGTCCAAAGAGACGTCAAGGCAATTGCTCATTCAGTTCCGAGAGAACAAGATGGCAATCAGTAGCGATCTGAGGGAGAAGTTCCATCAGGTGTGGATGTTATTAGACGATCAAAACAGGCAGCGGTTCCTATGGAGGGAAAATCCGACAGATGCGGAGCCTAGAACCTACGTGCAGGTGTTGACGTTTGGGGCATGTTGCTCACCAAGCTGTGTCCAATACGTCAAAAATTTGACGCTGAAAAGCACGCTGGACAGTACCCGGAGGTAGCTAAAGCGATTGTTAAACACCACTACGTGGACGACCTGCTCACAAACACGGAGACGGAAGAAGAAGCAATACAGTTAGCTAGAGACGTCCGACTCGTCCACGCTCAAGCTGGTTTTGAGATGCGTAATTGGCTCTCAAACTCTCCCGCGGTCCTTGCAGCTCTCCAGCGGAAACGAATAGACGAGAAAAACCTTAATCTGGGATCTGAACTAGCCACAGAAAAAGTTCTAGGTTTATGGTCGTGCACACAAACCGACACCCTCACATTCAGGCTATCGCCGAAGCTCGACCCGAAACTGATGTCGGGAAAGCGACGACCAACCAAGAGGGAAGTGTTACGTACGCTGATGGCCATTTTTGATCCTCTACACTCAAAAAAATCGACACGTCAAGTTTACGTGAAAACATAGGTAATTCTCATCCATCACACTTTTCATGTAACATTTACGTGAATTGTTGGTAACTCGCACTCATACTAACCAGTTTACGTGCGATCCCGGTAAGTTTTATTAATTTTCCCATTAACTAGTACATGAAATTCACGTAAGTTGCTGTACAGAAGTTTACATGATTTTTCACGTGGATGCGACGTGTCGATTTTTTTGAGTGTAGGATTGTTATCACACGTGAAAACTACAAGAGATTTGGCGCTCAGGAGCCGGCTGGGATGATGAAATTCCAGAGTGTCTCAGCGCGAAATGGGAGAAGTGGTTGAAAGTGCTTCCATCGGTACGAGACGTCCGCATACCGAGATGCTATGGACTGATGACCGTGTTAGATCCAGAGACCAGCGTACAATTACATACATTCGTCGACGCAAGTGGGGATGGTTATGCAGCTGTAGTGTATCTACGTTTCCAATAGGGCTGCTTTGTGGAGCGCGCAATCGTTGCGGCGAAATTCCGGGTGGCACCACTCAAGTTTGTTTCGATACCACGGCTCGAACTACAGGCTGCAGTCATACGAGCACGACTAGCGAATACGGTTGCTAGCAGTCTGACGTTGAATATTACCCTAAAATTCTTTTGGACCGATTCTCGTGGCGTGCTGTTTTGGCCTCGTTCCGACCATCGTCGTTACTCACATTTTGCGGTCTTTCGAGTAAGCGACATCTTGGAAACCAGCGAGATCGAGAGGTGGTGAGTTGGCACAAAAGACAACGTCGCAGAACCATTTACAACTGGGTGCACTAAGGAGGAGATGCGACACCACATGCTGCACCATAGCGTTGCTGTGAAACCGTTCATCATTGTGGAGGAGCTCAATAGCTGGAAACGGCTAGTCGGTACGGTAGCTTTTGTATTCCGCTTCTTGAGGAACTGTAGAAGTAAGACTACGGGAATCCAGCGTGACCTAGGCAGGCTTCGTTTTGCTCATCTTATGCATACAGAGGCAGAACAATCTGCTTCCCACAACGATCAAGAGGTTTCGTTTTCTGTTCAACCGTTTCCTCTCCCTCCGAACGGTGCCCGAATACTGTCTTCTCTTATGACCACTCAACTTGCGCAGGAGGACCTCAACGACAAGCAGAGCTAATATTTTCTTTACACACTGGACACACGAGACTATTCACTCCGTGTCTTAAAGAGAATATGCGATAAGCAATTATATGGACTGGAACGATTTGCTCCGTGACCTTGAGAGCATGTATTTGGTAGCGCTCCGGCAAAAAAAGAAAGATGAAACCAAACTGATGCTCATTCGCCGGCAAAGCAAAACAGTAATGCGCTGCCAAAGCAAAATAAAACTCGTCGCGTCGGAGAAGGTAACATCCGACTGAGAGAGAGCAAATCGATTCGTCTTTTGCGCTTTTCCACTAAAACGCTGAGAATTGAGATTTTTTGCAGAGCTTGGCAGAAGCCTGGACCTAGGACCGCTATCTCCCAAGCAACAATGTGAGTTTTATTGTACTCTTGTTGCAGCATTCAAGACCAATTTTGGTCTTAAATGCCATCATAAAAGCGTAATAAAACCCAAGTTGTTTCTTGGGCTAGGACGGAACTCCAACAAGCAGCAAATCATCTTTTCAAGCAGGCACAAAGGGAATCGTTCCCGGTGGAAATTAGTATCCTCTCGAGTAATCCAGCTACATCGAAATCACTCCCCAAGCAAAGCACAATCTTCAAAATGAATCCATTCTCGGACGAGCTACAAATTAAGCGGATGCGGGGAAGGGACTATCACGAGCGCTATCATCACCGCAATCACGAGACTGTGGTCAACGAACTAAACTGCGCGTAGTGTTCCGAAATGTTAGGGCAAACTGTCAGGTGTGCAAGAACCAGAGAGTAGTACCCCAGCCCCCCTATGGGTGATCTCCCAATAGCTAGACTGGCGGCATTCCCAGACCTTTTACTTTCGTGGGGGTGGACTACTTTGGTCCACTTACGGTGGCAGTGGGGCGAAGGTCAGAAAAACGGTGGGGTGTATTAGTAACTTGTCTGACGACACGGGTGGTCTATATAGAGGTCGCTCACACGCTTAGCGCCGATTCCTGTATTATGGCAATCAGAAACTTAATGGTGCGACGCGGTGTTTCGAATCAAATATTCCGCGACCGTGACACAAATTTCGTGGCCACAAGCAAGAAAGTCGAGGCAGCCTTGGTAGAGCTGGATCAGGAAAAGATTGTCAGGGAATTTGTCGGTCCCAATACCGAATGACACTTTATTCCTCCAGCATCTCCCCATATGGACGGTTCTTGGGAAAGACTTATCCCGACCGTGAAGCGAAATCTCCATCAGATCCAACCGCACAGTCTTTTTTGCGACGAAGTTCTCCGAAATCTCCTGATCGAAATCGAAGGCACTATTAATTCACGGCTATTAACTTATCAGCAGCTGACCCAGAAGCTCCAGTCCTTACTCCCAACCACCTTATTCTGGTTCGTCCAGTGGTCTGAAGCCGGCAACCTTTCTGGATGACAGCGCGGCTATATTTAAGCGTTCTCAAGTGGAGGCAAATATATTCTGGCAGCGCTGGATTTGGGATTACTTGCCGGATTTGACGAGACGGACGAAATGGTTCTGCGACGCCAAAGCAGTCGAGGTAGGAGACATTGTGTTCATTGTGGACCCTGGGCACCCGCGGAACTGCTGGCCGAAAGGGCGTGTGATCTCCGTGAACAAAGGCAGGGACGGAAGAGTAAGATCTGCTGCAGTTCAAACAGCTACTGGTGGAGTCTACGAACGTCCGGTTGTTAAATCGGTGGTACTCGACGTTCAGCGCAATTGGCAGGTGAGCCAGGACACTGGTGTACCCCTGCCAACTAGTGCTGAAATACTAAGTTATGCACACTATGCTCGCGGCTACGACTATGCTACGGCTAATGCTCAAGTGCTAACTGTTTTCATCAACCATACGAATTGATCCGAACACTAAATAGCGGAGGACGAGAAAGCTAACGAAAAGATTCAGCAGATCACGACAGAAATTAGAAGAAGAAGAACAAGAACTAGTTAGAAGACGTTAGAAAAGAAGGAACTATCGGGAAGTAAATTGGAAACACTAAACAAAATTTTTATGTTTATTTATAATCAACGAAGGACCCTTCAAATCAACGAAGGACCCTTCAAATCAACGAAGGACCTTTCAAATTTTTAATCGTGTATTGATGACGACGGTGTTGTCGAAGATGACGTCGTCGTCATCGTCATTTTCGACATCACCGTCATCATAATACACGATTAAAAATTTGAAAGATTGTTTGCTTCGTTGATTTTAAATCAACAATATCTAAGGATTCTACGGACTACTTTTTTACTACAGACCAAATTTTTACCATCGGACAGCTTTTGCAGAAATGTCGAAAGTTCAACGTGTCTACGCACCACAGTTTTATTGAATTCAAAGCAGCATACGATACAATTGTTGACGAATACGGTTTTTCGGAAAAATCAAATGATCATATTTCGTCACTTAACAAAAACACATCATCTGATTTGTAACCAAGTGCAAAGGGCATGATAGAAAAGATCGAAGCCCATCTCCGAAAAAAGTTGTTTTCAATGAATGCTTGGTATAATGAATTCTTCGTTAGCGAAAAACAAGCTCCCAACAAACCGTTCAATGCAACCCAGAATTAGTTTCCACAGTTGAAACTACTGCTCCTCATCAAACAGTAATTGATCTCACAATACAACGCTAACTGCCAGGCGTCCACTAGTTTTTCTTTTTTTCCTTTTTTTGTCCCTGTGGCCATCGGAGCAATCAATGAGGAGCTCACTGATTTCGTCGGTACACGCTCGTTTGCGTTTAGCGTTCATTTCCGCACGCGCCACAGGCTTTGGGCTCGTTTCATTAAGGCTATACTTTCCCCGGAGAAGGGTGCCCGCCGACGATGACGGTGGCCAGCGAGCGAGCGCCAAAATTTACCCAATCGTGCCGAGTTTAATCAACGTCGAATAAAAGCTGGAGCTGGTGAAAAGCTCCCAGCAGCGCATTGCCGGCTGCTGAGGGCTGCGGAGGGATAGGAAAAATGTCCGCTTCACAATCAAGCGGACGCATAGGCTTTAGATAGAGTTTTTTCTGGTGTCGCTGGTTGGCCAAATCGAGGTTTTGTCTTTCTTTCCCGCTAGTAATTTATTTTGCCGCTGCCGATGAATTTCCCTCGGGTTTTAGTCCTTTAATGAAGGCATAAAAGAGAAATGATTCTGCGAGATTTTTTTCAGACATGACCGTAGTACTAGGTTGTAACGAAAATTTTGAACATAAATTAGCTAGCTCTTTCGTTTGTGCTAAACAGTTGAATGACAAGCATGAGTGTAATGTTTCAAGATTGTTGCCTTCAAACCCTAGCAGAGCAATCATTTTTCTTCTAAAATGAGCTTCGTAATTAAGTAGCAGCCTTAAGAATAAACCTAACAACATTAATCAGCCCTACAAATTATTTCGTTCAAATACTTTTAGTTTTAATTGCGAGATCCGAAAGTTGAGATCGCAATATTTCGTTAATAAAATGAACTGAAATACTTATGTGATATAATCTTGCGCAATCTAAATGTTGCTCAACCAATTTGTATTCCCATGCAGATATTTAGTTTGGTTTGCTTTCCAGTATCGATTTTTTTAGTTCATTCTGCAAAAACTGCCCGAAAGCGACTATTTTTCCCGTTCGCTCCAAATCATTTACAAAGGAAGCACGTTCTGTGGTGAACCCAACCAGAAAGTTTCCAGTTTCCGGCAAGCTACGAAATCATCTCTACAAATCAATTCAATTCCTGCTGGTTAACCAACCGCCCGCGCCGTACCGGTCGGTCGTTAGTCGATGTTATCTAGCGAACGGCCCATTTGAGCCGGCGACACCCGGAGGAGGAAAGCGAAAAAAAAGCGTGTCCACGGAAACGATGGGACTGCCGGCTGGCGCGAAAATGTTCACCTCTATCTGTTGCTTTTCCGACAGTTTACACATACCCCGTGTAGGTACCTACATCCGCAGTAGCGCAGGTAGTCGAAAACAGGCCGCAGAGGTCGTCCTTTCGCCGCCGGACCGGTACTAATCCAAATAAGAATCCTTTTAGCCCTTTTTTCGGCATTCTATTTTCGTTGAATCCGTTTGCTGGGTCTGTTTATTCTAACCCTTCAGCAGAAGGAAAAGCGGCAAAATAGCCCAGCACAAGCACTTGGCCGGCTCGTTGAAGGTTAGAAACCCGCTGCTGGTGGTTTGAGTGAAATAAAAAACAACACTTAGAAGCAATTCACCCAGTAGTGCAAGAAACTTTATAACCTTTCCAGTATTTAAGGAAAATTAATGGGATTTTACATGTTAAACAGACAATGAGCAAGTTTTTATTTAATCTATATGTTATTAACATAATGTTTCCATAGGTGTAGCATACATTTATCATCGCAAGTTTGGGAAATAGGTAACTTGTAGTAAATTAAATCTAGTACTATAAGCGCCTTATTCTGTCTGTAAGGTAAACCAGATCCCTGACAGGAGGCCATGTTTAGATAGCAAAAATTACAGCTTGTTCCCTAAATTTTTGACGTAGGCTACGTCTTACGGCAAGTTTTGAGATAGGGTGTCATTCCAAAAAATCAAAAAATGCGAGCGTCACGAAAAATGAAAGATTTTGAGCGCTAATAGCTCAGCGGGTTTCCGATCGATTTTCAATATTCTTACACCAATCGATCGGAAAATCTTTTAAGAATTGACCCAAATGAAGAAAAGTATGGATTCTTGATGTTGAACTATTGAAAAATTGAAAATAATGAGCCTATATTTTACCAGAATTCTCGCCTCGTGATTGGTTGGAAGATTCTTTACGATGATCTAAACCTATATCAATTTGATATCTGTGCTTGGGAAGTAAGCCAAAACAAGTAACAAAGCTTCCTCATTTCAACAAGATTTCTTAACACCGCGCTTCAACCTAGACCATTTTGATGTCCTTGCTTGGGAAGTACGCCAGAGAGAGTGACAAAGCCCCCTCGTGCCAACAGATTTCTTACGAACGCGATTAAACCTAGTCCAATCTGATGTCTGTGTTAGGGAAGTGTGCCAGAAAAAATGACACAAGTTCGTTGTCCCAACAGATCGCAAATTCTTTACTGCGTGACGATTGAACCTCGGAGAATTTGATATCTGTGTTGGAAAAATGTGCTACAGCTGTAGTGCTCGGTTATAATACGGCTCTGTATGAATACGCATGCTTGCCGTTTCATTAGAAGTGTAGTGAAAAGATGTGCTGTTGATAAAATAGGATTGAATTGGTAAAATCCCTTCAACGTGGGAAACCATGGATAATAAAAACAATCTTTAATTTCAGTAAGGTAGCAGGAAAGTAATAGTTTGTGTTCTTGATTTTGTTAAATTGTTTTCAAATGCACAATCTTATGAGAACTGAACGTATGCAATGTTACTATTTTGATAAATGTTACATACAACGCATGTAGCATGTATATATGTTGCATATAGCATGTATACATGAAGAATCGACTGATTACAAGCATGAATACATGCTACTATCACTACAAAGAGACTTACGTAGTCCTGCGTCACCTATATATGCGGTCGTGTCTTGTACACAACCCCTCTGATTTTTACACAAAGCTGAAACTAATAAATGTGCACCTAAGCTGCAGATGGTGCGAGCACCTCACGAATGTTTTCTTATCCGGGACAGGGTGTGTTGGTGTTAAAAATACAACAATGTTCGTGATGTAACGATGTACGGAAGTGAGTATCCTGGTTAAAACCCCAGTGCCACAATTGAAAGTGGCAAATTAGTATATAAATGTAAGTGAAAACTCAAACAAATTATGCCAGATTGCATTCAAGACAAACATCAATAGCGTTGTTGCATCTCATAGCGTTACAAAACGTTACAGATACATTTAGGCGTTTTGGTCAAATATTCCGGTTATCACCGTCATAGTAAATCCGCATTATCGCGTCAAAAAAGAGTTTTTTCGCAGAAATTATAAAAAATTAGTTTGGGTACCTCCGATTTGCTCTCAACTAGACGCGAGGCGACAGCTAGTGTCAAATATTTATAGAGACAGTCGTGTAATAAAATTTAATATATTTAATATACCACATAATTGGTACATTTGTTATGAACCTTTTAGTGCAGAAACCGTCAAAATTTATTTGGGCTTAGCTGTGTTAAAGTGAAATATTCACTCATTTACGTGCAAGTAAATCAAATTATTTCTAAAAAAAATGGATTCTCCTATTGTTAAAATCAAATTTTAACCTTTTTACGCTCCCACACCACTGTTAACTTCCGAAGTAAGCATCCAATCAAACAAGCCTCGGATCAATTTCCACCGATCGTCATACCTTTGTCTCGGCATGGCAAACGTAGAAAAGGTGCTAGTAGCAGCCAGCGCTAAATCTCGGAAACAGTGCTAACGGCGTTTCATTTCGGTAAGAGGTTGTGTGGTTCGAACCGGATGAGAGACGATTTGTTTCCAGCCGAGAAAAAAAAGTCAAATTTAAACTGAAAAGCTGTTTGTGCGGTGCCTGTGATAGTGGTGGTGGTGGCGGCGATTTTCTTCCCGTAATCAGCGGATGTAATCGCTCCTGGGTCCCTGGGTTTCGGTTCATTTGGAGTGAAAAGCTGGTTTATGGTTGATCTGGATTCGGTCGAGTAACTAGAAAGGGATGAACAACTTGCTCTGTCCAGCAATTATGAGGTTTTGGTTTCAACCGTAAAATTTTGTTTTCGTTTGGAGACAGTCGAATAACATTGCATTGATTTGTAATCGTTTTTCATTAACAAGGATGTAGTATAAATATATATTCAGACAGAAATATCGTTCCGAATGATTAATTAGGTCACCAGACAGCAGCTTCCATTCTGTTTTACAATTTTTACTACGTCAGCTGCTTCAATAACTAATAACTTAATTGGAGAGGATAATCGCGTTTGACGAGCGGGAATAAATAATTAGATGAGGTACTCATCACTTCTCTGCTCATAAACAGAATTAAAATAAATTAAAACGATATATTAGTAAATAATTAATAAATATTAGTGGGCACCACGCCAGCGTTTCGATGTCGATTTGGCTCTTCTTCAGGACTGAATATGATGTTTTTTCCTGTGTGGACTCATCACTGCGACCAGTATCGTTGATCTATTGTGATATCGCCCGGGTGTTTGCTGTATAACCCGCACCGCATTTATTTTTGCTATATTCGCTATTGATTGAGCGATATGCTTATTGAATTTTATGCGTGCTTGTGTGTAATTGGGTACCCTTCCTTCAATGCTTTTCTCTACTTTACTCACCTTGTTCCACATGACAGCGCGCAGTTCTCAATTAAAGCCATCCCTGGAGTGGAAAAACCAGTGCATTTTACTATAAGGGTATCATTATTGCACTGACAATAGGCCATTTGGGGATAATATAGAATTCAGTATGAAGGAAGGGTGATGAGGGGCCTGAGAATAAACCCATGCTGGAGTCACTTTGACATCGAATGGTCTGATTCTACTAAGAGAATATGATGATTGTTTTTGTCTAAAAAACTACAAGGTATACAGCCCTAAGGGTTGTACGAAAGGGTGACGTAAGACTATATTAGATCATTAGATCAAAGACTAATGTGAATTGCATTTCTGGCATATGTATGTTTATAAGAATTATTGTTTAAGCGAATGTTTAAAAGAGAAACGAAATAGTCAGATTCAATTTTTCATTGAATGCAATGGTGGCTTTGAAAATACGTGGAGGAGGGTTCATAAGTACAACGCCTCAACCGTTGAGGCATAGAGATTTCTTATGAAAATCACTTGTGTGCATCATAAGGGTTGAAATAGTAATGAATAACCAGCCCACAGATTATTGTATTAAATATGATTATGCGTAGCTTGACATGCTTCAATAATCTTACTTTAACTCGCTTGTGGCCTTTAGAAGGATCATTGGTTACAAATAACATTAAAGCCAAAGCACGTTCAACGCAAATATGACGTGCCATTCGAATGCCCTTTTTTTGGCATGAATGGCAACAGGCACGTAAATTAGCAGTGTCGATTCACTGTCTCTTGTTCCGAGAAGGTTTTACCAGTTTACTTTCACAGCTCACCGCTTGTTACATAGCAGAAAATATGGCACATACGAAAAGATTTTTGTTTTATTTGTATGAGAGTCCTTATCCTCGTATCACAGGAGTGAGGCGTCTCAAACCATCGTAAAATAAATTCATGCTTCCAAAAACCCACACACGCCAAATTTGGTTCCAGTTGCATGATTAGTTCTCGAGTTTCGAGGAAATTTTTGTTTCATTTGTATAGGAGCCTCCCCTCTTACGCTCACCTTAAAATTGCTCTCAAATCTCTTCTATAGAATTGCTGGTCATTTTATCTATCCAACGACATATAAATTGTTCAGTTTCGGTCAGTAGTTTAGTTGTTATTATAATTTGAAATCTTTCATTTAAACGTTACACTTCTATTTTCGTTTTCACAAAGTGCTCCCCAGTAGAGGTGTGCGCCGCCGCCGATGATTTAGAACCGGCGCGCCGCCTAGGTCCTTTTTCCCACGCCGCCGAAGCCATTTACCCACGCCGACGATGTAGCCTAACATTGACAAAAATGCGGGTCAAAATGAGGATAGCACATAGTGAACCCGTTTTGTGAATTCATTCTTATAATGTACCTTTAATTTGGATTCAATTAAACTGCCGTGTTGCTGTACCCTGAGTGTTACCTACCATGCGTCCAACTGAGAGCGAATTGAAAAGATCTAACGTAAACGAACATGCTAAACATGACGTTTTCTGTCAAACTTCTGTCTTGCCTCCCGGTGTTCATTTCTTTTTAAGGAGACATAAGCGACCAAAATTTTTGAAAAAGTCAAATTTTTTATTTCAGATTTTGATACTGCAGTCTTTCTCGTTTATTTTAATACTAATTTTGTAATGATCCAACCACGGGAAGTAACCAAAAAATGATCGAACGCATAAGCATTCCACTGCGACGAGGAACAACCTCGCTGGAATAAAACGCCGCTCCTGTAAAAACATGATTTTCAAGCTTTATGTACCTTTCACTCAGAAACTACACAACGTATTGAAACAATTTTTTTTGGTTTTATTAGTAGCTTGGCAAAGACTTTTATAACTTTTGAGCTTTGTAAACTAATCACAGCTTGAGAAAAAGGAAAAAGAAGGAAAAAAGATGGCTGAAAAATAAAAATTTGTCTTTTTTCCTTAGACCAACCTAGTGTTGTTGTCTTGACCTTGAAATGAGGTCAGGCATATATAATTATTACTTTTTGTAACGCTAGTTGGAATTGGAAAAGTCCAATTGACGAAGGGACGGTAGATGAAAGTAATGAAATTTTTTAGAGTGAGGAGAAAGAGCGGAAAGGTGAGAGAGAGATGGGGGAGGGGGGGCTATTATTAGCTACGCTTAACAAGTAGTCGTAGTGACTCCTACCTTTTGTCCAATGCTGGAAGGTGCATGGGTCGAATCAAGCTATAATCTGAGCGTAGCTACTAATACTCCCCCCCCCCCCCCGCTCCCCCGATCGATCACTCGAGAGGGCTCGCAGTCTTATCCGCGTATGTAAGTGAGCGCTAGTATTCTGCTAGCTCGCACGGGATGTTCGCTTCTCACAAGTTGTTAGCTTTGTAAGCGGGTTGTGCAGAAAGACACTTCGAGGATGAGCGCTCGCCAGTAAGTAGGTAGCAGGATGTATGCATGCAGCATCGGTGGTTGCTTATCGTACGCTTGCGTCAGTTGCGTAAGCGCTGGATGCTGCTTATACTCGCTCGCATGAGACTGGGCATACTTTACTTCTTGCTCGATGTGCACCATTGCCGATTTCACCCGCGTATTTTAGTTGCCGTCTATTGTACGCAATGCATGTAATATCCCTTAATTTAAAAAAACACATTGGCAGAAAACTGAAATTTAAATTCGATCTATAGCAATCAGGACGTTCATATGCATGGTATAAAATCGAAAGATGGGGTGCGTATCCCAATCTTCCCTGTCTTTTACGTACTAGTGTCTACCATATCACGTATTCGCAAACATACAAATAAAAAACAATTCAAAGATTTAAGCACAGACAAACAGACAACACTCGTTTTCCATTTTTCGTACCGATTAAACCGTCATTTCAAATTTTGGCTTAGTTGGAAATGTCTACGTTTTGGTCAAAGTAACGCTTTTTGACAAAAGAAGGGGAATTCTCCATAAAAATACTTGCTACTTCTAGGGATACCCATGTTGCTATTTGATATTTGAGAATGTCGATCATAGATGGTGCTAGTATTCAGGCTAAATATGATTTTTCTTCCAAGAGTTATGTCTGTTTGTCTGTGATTTAAGGGTTATTAAAAATCATTCATAAAATAAGCATTATTAAGATTTGTTTTACTTGTCAACTTTAGTTCGATTTTTAAAAAGATTTTGCTTAAACTTATACGAAATGCGGTAATTTAACCACAGACAAACAGACATAACACTCGTTTTTCATTTTTCGTACCGATTAAACCGTCATTTCAAATTTTGGCTTAGTTAAGAATGTCTCCGTTTTGGTCAAAGTGGCGCTTTTTGACGAAAGAAGGGGAATTCCCCATAAAAAATACTTGCCACTTCGAGGGATACTCCTGTTGTTATTTGATATTTGGGAATGTCGATCATAGATGGTGTTAGTGTTCAGGCTAAATGTGCTAAATGTGAGGTACGATAATTTTTGTAGATTTTTCTTCCAAGAGTTAAGTCTGTTTGTCTGTGATTTAACGGTGTAAACTACTCGCACGCCGATGCACGCCGCCGACGCCGCCGCCGTTAGTAACGAACGGCGTCACGTCGGTGACGCGGCCGCCGCCGAATAAAAATGATTCCCGCGCCGCCGATAATCTGACCGGCGCACACCTCTAGTACCCAGTCCCAGTATAGTTAACAAAGACGACGTAGGACGTAGGACTACAACAATAAAGCCTATAGGGTGGTCTTGTCACCAACTTTTTTGCAACTTACGTTGCATTTAGGACAAGTGACAGTCAGTTTTGTAGCGTGAAAATATGGACTTCAGCAACCATTTTGAAATCTATGATGGTGTAAGCATCCACCAAGATGTTCAAGATGTTTTGGCAATTTGACTGAAAACCTAAAAAAATGGAGTTTTTGGGAATGAAAAAGACTGTCAGAGGTCAAAAATCAACGTTAGTCTGAATTTTAAAATCCAAGATGGCGGACTGGACCTGAGATTTCAAAATGGCGTTTAATATTGATTTTCGCCGTCTAACAGCCAGTTTGGTTCTAAAAAAGTCTAAATTGCAAGGGTTTCCATGCAAAATCTTAAATAATAGTCCGCCATCTTTAGCTTCAAAATAACGTTGATTTTTGACCTCTAACAGTCATTCCCATTCCAAGAAAGTCCATATGCAGAATATCTTGTATAGCCCATACAAAAAAAAACTCTTGGATAGTCATCCGTCATTTTGGATTTAAAAATGGCATCAAACATCGGTTTTCTACTAGGGATGAGAACCATCGTTAAAAATCGGTACTGATTGTAGCTTCAAATACCGTGGACCCCCGTTCGTTTGACCGTTTTTATTCTGAACACTTTTTAATTTGGACCCCGCTGGTTTGCACGATGTGCAAATTAAAAATGGTTCAAATGTCATTCTCAATATGGCATCATTTGCCTTCCCAGACAATGCACATAAACACGATTTGTTTGTACTGATCTAGCGTGTTTAATTCTAGTTTAATCAGTTTCACATTTCGTTTCCCAACGATTACGATAGAAATCCGATCGGAGAATAACATATTCGCTGCTCGCAACTACCAACTAAACGAGACTGAATCAAACCACCAAAACAATAACAAAGAGCAGGGCGGCCAGCTTAGGCAAGTTTCAGCATATTTAGGGTTGCTAGTTGTTCAAATTAAAAACGAACCCCGTTAGTTTGCATGAGGAATCGTTCAAACGAACGGGGGTGCACTATACCTAACTATCAGTAAATATCAATAGTTTTACCTATCACGGCATTGACGCAAAAAAATTAAATTGTAATATTAAAACTGTGTTATTCATTGTAAGTTTACATTGTAATTTACCAGGTGGGCTTCATAGGGGCTCGCGCAGCTGCGAACCAGATTTTCCAATTTGACTTCAAAGCAGCATACGATACAGTCGATCGGCGTCAGCTGTGGCACATAATGCACGAAACCGATTTTCCGGATAAACTGGCGGGACTGATCAGAGCTTTATTGGAAGGAGTAATGTGTTTTGCGCATCTAAGGGACACATTCGAGTTCCTTCGAGACGCAGCGAGAGTTGAGACAAGGTGACGGCCTATCAATATCGCTCTTGAGGCGGTGATCCGACGAGCGGGCATCGAAACGAGAGGCATGATTTTCATCACGGGTAGCCAACTCTTAAGCTTTACGGATGACTTTGATATCATAACCAAGAACGTTGCGATGGCGGAGGCAATCTACGCTTGACTGAAAGCGGAGTCTATAGAGTAAGGAGGGGTAAAAGTGCGATGCGGGTAAAAGTGCGATTGGATGATTTATCGGGATTCCGAGTGAATTGACTACATTGGCATGGATGGGTGACTACTTTGACAGCTTGAATATAACGTAAACTTTGAATACCTACGAATCATAGTTGCTGAGTTATGTGCAAAGGTTATTTTAGGGCTGTTTTGATGTAATTTTTCATTATTCGGCAAATACGATATCAACAGGAGGATATTACTTGCTAAAAATTTGTAGCAGCGTTTTACATCACTCACATATCTGTTTTGAAAATACGGGCAAAGAATTTACAAAATATATTTCGCTTTTCCTCAATTTAATCAAACCGTCAAGCGCCTGGCGGGGCAAAAGTACGATTCATGGACGAGGCAAAATGTATAGCTAATTATATACATCTTTAGGCACTATATGACAGATACTAGAAATGGAAGATCTGCAGAAAACTGCGTGCTCTACGCGTGCCGAAGGAAAACAATGTTTTTCCGCCGATGAAACAAAAAACAAACGTTTGGAAAAGTTTTGATATGACTGGGGCTGCAATGCACCAGCGCAAAATGGGAAATGTGCAAATTGAGAATATTCCTTACCGAAACATACCGCAGATTGAAGATAATATGGTTTTGTTAGATACTGCAGTGCCAATTTCATGGATTCGAGCTTCGCACTTTTGCCCCGCGGTAATCGAACTTTTGCCCCGCTAGTGGGGTAAAAGTGCGAATCGGCACTTGATCAGAAGGATGAATTTTTTTTTTTCAAAACACTATTATTCCAGACGATTTATAGATGAATGTGTAGACATTGAGTTACTGCATCACTATAAAATATATTTTGTTGTTGTCCTTCTTTATATCTCAAGAAAATTGATGACAACTTCAAACATCGCACTTATGCCCCGCCCTACTCTAAGCATTGGGTTAAATATAAATGCATTGAAGACCAAATACATGAAAGGAAGACACTCAAAGAAAACAAACGCGTGCCTTGACTTTGACAGCGACGAACTACAAGTGATAGATGAGTTCGTGTATTTGTGATCGCTGCTGGTGAGCGCGGACAACAACACTAGTAAGGCGATCCAGCGGCGCATTCAAGCGGGAATTCGGGCCAACTTTGCCATTCGCAAAACGCTAAGATCAAGGAGCATACGCTGCCGTCAAAGCTAACAATGAACAAACTCTTTATTACAGCAGTAGGTCTAGGACAGTAGCAGTTCTTGGACAAGAAGTCGTGCTCGAGTGGAAGGTACTGTGGACGATATTTGGCGTTATACAAACTAAAAACGGAGCGTGGCGGAGGTGTGTGAGTCACGAGCTACAGGCACTGCTTGTAGAAATTCCCGTAATACATCTGGCGAAAGTCGGTAGACTACGGTGAGCCGGACACGGCGTAGGGACTGCAGACGACAGTGCGACGAAAACAACGGCACCGAGAACAGAGAGGCTCAACGTGAAAGGAACGAACTTGGAAGTTAATTTTTGGTTCAAATTTAGTTCCGCAGAACTTTCTTGCTGAACAACCAGACATTACATTTCTAAAGCGAAGCTCATTCTCAATAAAGTACCGTTAATATCTGTAGCAACTTGAAAGTTCAACATGTAACTTGAAAGTAATAAAAAGCTCGGATAATGGTGTCTAAGGAAGGTTAATAAGCTTTATATTTATGGATCTATAGCTAAGCAGCTTTACCTGCAATTAACCGAACTTCAAAAGTTGCTTTGAGTTCGCTGCATAAAGCGCTAGGCAGCTTCTAAAGAAACGCTGCCAAAAATTTATAAAATAGCACTTTAAGTTCTATTTTTATACTTTTCTATTTACTACCTCCTCCTCCTCCTAACTTCTGTAAAGCCGGTTCATGCGATTAAGATAGACCATAGAAAAAACTCTAACTAATACCTACCGGTGCTGGATTTGAACCCGATCGTTCCGCGTTGCAAGCCTATTCTGATACGCTAGTGACATGAATTTTGCTGATGAGTTCTTCTTAAACTTATAAGTTCGTTTCTGAATTGTGGTAAATGATAAATTAGCACATCGAGTAAAATCGAAGCAAATCGCATATTCCAGCAACGGAGTAGTGGTATGCATCTAAGTTGCCGAAAGGGAGTACTTGCGATCAAATCCCAGAGGTTTTTGGCTGGTGGTGTGTGTTACAATAAATTAATATTTATAAAAAAAACAGTCGATTATTCTTCTGATGATCTTTCTTCAAATTAAATAATTGATATTGGTGGTTATCACTAGTAACCGAAATTAAATGCCTTAGGTTTAAATGGGATATGTCATGAATCTATAAAACAGGAAGAAGTGGGAAATTTCCCCAATCTTTTTTAATTTTAAGATTATTGGAGTTTCTTTTTGAGCTGAATAGTGTTCTCTATAGCAACTTAAGTGAACTTTTTGCGAACTTTCTAGTTATGTTAGAAGTTGTTTTGTATTCCCTTCGAAGTTTAATCATCAAATACTAAATTGAAAAATACAAAATATAGATTTTTGCCTTCCAGTGGTAATCTCCTTTCTCAAAATTTCCATATTTAGCCCAATAATCACATGCAAAAAATTGACAATAAATTATTATACATGCAACGCATGAAGCAGACTGAATTATATAGTTTTTGAACATTGACAAATTACTAACCGACCTAAGCGTGTAGGGCGCTATATCTCGGCATAACGGGTGGCAACTAAAATTTTTTTTAGAAGAATTTTTTCGCGGCCCTTATGCTCAACAACAAACGAACTCAGAGAGAAATGAGAGTACGTATGTGTTTGCTCTCTTTCTCCTCTTTTTTTTTAATATTTTTTGTTTTGTTTATGCTTGCCCAGTTTTGTTAAAAATGGCGTCGAAACAAGTAGCATTTCGGGAGCGCGTTGTACATTTCTACGAACTGCAACAGGAATCTCGACAAAAAGTATACGATACAACATTTAAAAAGCAAATATGTTGCGGCTACGACTGTTTACCATATCCTCAGATGCCCAACAACTATTCGCAAGCAAAGTAGTGGAAGACCAGCCAAAGTTATGGACGCAAAAGGACATCGTTATCTTTCTCGATTCTTCAATAACAAGCCCTCTGGTTTGGCTATCAATCTAGATGCACCAGAAGAATGTTTGAAGAAAATTGTGAGCCAGTTTCTACAAAAACATCATGCAGGATGGACAATAGGGGAGTGTCGTCGTGGTTGGGCCGCGTTTTGGAATTCGCCCATAACTTTCGTTTCAAAAACAATTTTGGGAATCTTAATACATCGTTGCAAAGGTCTAAGAATAAGGTATATTTCTGGAAAGTTTTGAATTGATTGCTTGAAAAATAAAAAAGTTATAGGCATTTACGTGAAGACAAAAAATGTTGTCACAGTCGGGCCATGTTGTACAGGTTGGACCACCGCAGAAAATCTAAGACATACGTATTGAAATTCTATATAGAGACATGAATAGAATAATTCCGTGAACAACGGGTCATATAGGTACAAATACCCTATTTTTAATAGCATTTTTGCGAAATTTTGGCGATCTTGTAAAATCAATATTGCTACAATCGCCTTTTCCGAAGTACAACTACAATGAAAAAAAAAACAAAAAAAATCTAGGATTTTATCGTATTAATTTTGCTTTATTTCATCACATTTTACGTGACTGACATTCTCTAGCGATTATTGCACTTCTGCGCTTAAAATTATGGTGGCCCAACCATGACTACTCAAGTGGCCCGACCTTTCCAAATAGCGCTTTTCTAGTATTTCACCTTACTGGACACCGAACACCTTACTGGAGGGGATTTTTCTATAGTCTTCGTGTGCAGCACAACACAGTTCACACATTTTCAAAATTAATGTCGATAATTGCATTTCATGAATCATTTCTTGAAGAAAAGTTCATTCCGCCTGGAAAACTTTTTTTGTAAGATTTAGTCACAGAATTCAGTATGGGTGTTTTGAATACACGATTGAAACTCACAATATTGTGAAAAGTTAGCTATCACAGTAAGAAGTTTTACAATGGTTGTATCATAGATATCATGAGTTACTAAAACTGTAAAATCGTGATGGCCCGCCCATAACAGTGGCCCGACGATAACGACAATACCCTACTTGTTTTGGCCGGATAGAGCATCATCGCATTACGCCAAAAAAACACAATCGATCCCATTTTTACCCAAAAACCACGACCCGAAAAATCTGTCTCAGTGCGCCCAATCGAAAATTTCTTCGGGATTTTGACTTCCTTGGTGTACAAAAACAGCTGGAGAGCCACGAATTGCAAACAGTTGATTGGTAGAATCAAGAGATGCATTCGCAAAGTTGACATGACGGCCGTACAACGCTCGTGTTCGGACATCAAACGGAAGCTTCGCCGAACAGCCGATTACGGACCGTTTTCAAATCTACACTAATTTTTTTTTATTAGTGGATAATGTATCTTTAATTTCGGTAAATCAGATCTTCTTCAAATGGAAAAGGCAAATGGAGGAATTTTTCCATGGAATAAAATATAATGATTTGCAAGCTGATCTGAATAAAAAATCTATCATTTGGTTTCTTTTTTGTAAATTAGCGACCAGCCAAAAACATGTACGCACTAAACTTAGTTTATTATAACTCTTGAAATACTGTGCACCAAGCAAGAAAGGAATTTGTGCAACTATTACACGCTATTTAACGATCATGCAGAGTTTTTAAGAGCCTGGTTTATATCACGGAATTTTTCTATCCTCTAGTGAGTGGAGTCAAACAACTGCTCCTGCAGTTTACGGCTCTTCATCGCATCGAAGATCGGACAAACTTTGCTGTAATGTAATCTCCGATGATACAAAGGTAACTGCCAGCACTATGATGATGATGCTGATGATGCTATGTATGATAGCAACGATGACACCAGTTTACCTGCAATGGCAAACATTTCAAACTGGTAAAATTCACCGTTTTGTCGTTGCCGACCAACCCGAAGCATCGTAAGGCAGGTAGGAGTGGTTGTCGCTTGCAGAGATAATTAAATTACAGTTTGTAGGATGCTTCTCGCGTGCAGGTATTTATTTTGAGCTGAGTAAACTGACACATGTAAGAGCAACTTTTCAAATTTACATATATCCGTGGCTTGTAGCTTGAGAGTGTTCGGTAGAATGCAGCATAAAAGCTAGGTAAACTGTGTATTCCGTTCGCATCAGCAACACCGTTGGCGCCGGTGCTTGGAAATGATTTCCCATTAGTGCCTGGTCTACTTTATTGTTTCTTGCCACTCATTTCCACTAGTCTACACAGTCGAATGGGAAACCGGCTGGAATTAGTAATAGCATTTGCTACCTTTCAGGAGCGTTCCGACGTTGTCATGTGATTGGCGAGACCACACCGTGTGCCGATGTCGAGCCGAAAGAGGTGTCATATGCAAAGAGGAAAGTTGCTGAGACAAGTGTCAGTGGCGCAACGGCCCTTCACCCAGAATAAGTCTACGTTTCCGGATCCGGATATTCATTGCATACAACTCAGTCAGCAGCAGCAGCAGCAGAGTTAGGAAAGCTTGCCAAACTGGGTCAAAAGTGGATGAATGCGAAACGCCAGAATATTAAGTACACGTTTTCTCCCGGAGGGAATTCACCTGCAAAGGTGATAAATTAAAACAGATCCCATTAGCAATTCCGGTTTCATAATCTCGACCGGGTGCAATTTATTTGGGCCGAACGGAAATAGTTTATCCTCTCCCTGCTGCTGTGGCTAGTGCCACTACTATAAAGTGCATGTGCAACATATCGAAAAGTTTATTTAGAACTGTGACCGACGTAAAATTTTCTTACTGAAAAATATCGATTTTAAATCGAAATATTGGAAATGCCTATTTTAAACATCAGATCCCGTGAATAAATCCTTCCACATTAGGAAATTTTCACAAACAAAAACGACCTAGAACCAGACGCACAATCGATAAACGTAATCTCAGTGCGTCAGCACGTCGTTGTCGATCCCAAAACCCTTTGGCAGATGCTAATTGGTCCCTGGAGGTCAAAGAGTCCCTTTACCTGAGCCGGCACTCGTACAATGTTTTTCCTCCAAACCAAATGTTTCGTGTTAATTGCGAAATTTATTGGCTAGCAAAAAGAAAAGCACAATTCAGGTAAATTAATTGCGGACCAGCCGGGCTGAAAGGTATGTAAATTAATCTCACCAAATCCAAGTGCTTTCTGGCGGGATGGATTGCGATAGCAAGCAAGCCGTCAGATGGGAAAAATCACATGCTCATTGTAATGAGGAATCATGGCCTTCGAGCTGTAAGCATGCCATAGTGTATGAAATGGGGATTAAGGCTCGTAGGCAAAAGCCTTGTTGAAGGCTAGCGGAATAAAGTCTGGGAATGATTCTGGTTATAATAAATCTTCCACAGATTGAGATTAAATGTTTCGCCACATTTTAGTCTATTTTTACGATAGCAGTTAAAAATAGTCATTCCATGCAGGAAGCAAACCATTAAACATCCATTTCACCTTGAACATAAATTTATAAGTGCACACTTGCACAGCAGCGCCAGCGGCATAATTGCTTCTTCCATGTGCCAACTTCGAGGGTGAGATGTGACAAATTTCAATCCCGACAATTAATTTTCAAAGTGCTTAACTGTAATTTAATTTCACCTCACGCGAACACCGTCGCTCTCGTCCTCACAGCCACAGCCGGGTGACAGAAATCGTGTCCCATTGCATGCTGCTTGCTCTGCTGGCAAACTTTGCAGCGAGAAACATTCTCGTCACCTGTGCGTTGCAAGTTGCAACCAGTTGTCCCGTGGTGTCACGCTCAGTGTAGCGGAGCAGAAAAAAATCTTGTCTTTTCCCACCTAAGTGGATCATAATTAGCCGGTGGAACAGTGGGAAGTGGAAACAGACGAGTGAGATGGGAGAAAAATTGCTCAAATCCACAAACCGACCGACGAACATTTCTACTTATCGCTTGAGGTAATATACATTTTTTCGTCTATAGCTTTCTACTTATAACAGCTTGCTCTTTCCGGTTTCATTGCCAGGACCATGAGCTGGAAGGAGCTGACCGTCGCCGTCCAATATCTGGTCAGTTTTCTCGATAAAAGTCGTAATTCATGTTTTTATTATGGTTCTATAAAATATTATTTCTTCTGCAAATAATTGTCAGACTACAGTATGATTTAATTTCGTTTTAATGTATTGATCCTGACATACAACAACAAAAGCAAAATTACAGGTATATCTGAGTTATTTTTGCCAAAAAATTACCGTATTATAGAGGTTAAAATTAAAATACTATGCGTCTCCATTGAATTTTCGCAGCTCTTTATATTAAAAAAAATACGAACAGTTTCGTTTTGACAATCCTAACAAATTAAGTATAAGCTGATAGTTTTTTTTATAAAAGCTTATTGGGAAATTGAGAAATATGCAAGCTTTGAACAAAATTAAAGCGCCGAAAAATAGCAAAGACCAACCGGAAGTATTCGTTGCGGTACCAGAAATATCCAACTATCACTGTAAGTAAAAACAAAATGCCATATAAGCATTAAGGAGAAACCGAAAGCGGTTAACGTTATTGTGTTAGAGTAACAAATACTGTACTGTACATCTCATGTGTTCGTTGAAAACCTAAACGTTTATTTGAATGTTGCATTAGTCTTGGTAATATATGTAGAATAGCAGAACTTGCAAACATAAACACAGCTGATCCGCAGCCAACCGCACCGACTACGAACATCCCGAAATATAAATTGTTTTCTTTATCAAGACCTCAAGAAGACCTAACTTTGAAACGTGTAGACGGTTCTTCATCAACCTTGACCCGCATGTTCCTTGACATAAGGAAATCAGCACTGGGAGGTTGGCAAAAGGGGGGGATCCCTAACAAGAGGGGAGAGGCCCATATTAGTAAAAAGGGTTACGTCTTCCTTGCATTTAAACCGATTGCAGTTATGCAAGTGACTTTGAGAAAAGAGGGGGATTCCACCGAGGAGAGATATGTGGTAGAAATTACAAGATATACAGCTCTAAGGGTTGTACGAAAGGCTGACGTAGGACTATATCAGATCATCAGATCAAAGACTTACATTCTGCATTTCTGGCATATGTACAGGGGTTAGACAAAATGATCGGGACAGGTAAAATTTTGATCAAATTCAAACGGCATAACTTTTACAAAATTGAACATTTTTAGATGAAACAAATTGTATTTGACGGGAAAATTTTCCTAGTTTTCCAAAAATATTTCAAAATTTGCAATAGTCAGCGGACATCGGAGAAATCCCGGGTTATCTGGGGCTATGTCAAAAACTGATTTTTTTAATCGCCTGTATCTTTTTCTGTCATGTAAATTTATAAATTTTCATATTTTATCCCAAAACTAGATTTCATTTCCAGTCGATTGGTCGAAAAATAATGGAAATCCGACGAGAAATAGCCAAGCTACGGCCATTTTCGTAAAATCACCACTAGTAACATTTATTGCTCTGGCCAGTTTAGGACATGACGCAAACCATGTCAATATGAGCCTCAAACGTTAAGGTTTTATGAGCCATCGACACTGGAAGCATTTCCAGGTCCGCAGCGTGCCATGGCAACCCTGTAGCAGGTTCTAGGTACCCCGGCGGAAGTGGTCGTTTCAGGGAATATTCGAAATCATGTCAATATGGGTGTCAAACTTCAGGACTCGTAAATTTTTGAAGTTTGACATCCATATTGGAATGGTTTTGGTCATGTTTTAAAATGGTCATAAAGGTAAGACATTACTGGCAACATTTCCAGAACTGTTTTCACTAAAATGGCCATATCTCGGTTGTTTCTCGTCGGATTTCCGTTCTTTTTCGACCAATCGACTGGAAATGAAATCTAGTTTTGGGATAAAATATGAAAATTTAGAAATTTACATGACAGAAATTTACATGTTATTGCCGTTTGAATTTCATCAAAATTTTGCCTGTCCCGATCATTTTGTCTAATCTCTGTATCTTTATAAGAATCTGTGAGTGCCATTGTTAAAGTGAATGTTTAAAAGAGAAGAACGAAATATTCAGATTCAATTCTCCATTGAATGCAATGGTGGCTTTGAAAATACGTGGACGGGGGTTCATAAGTACAACGCCTGTAACCTTTGAGACATAGAAATTTCTTTTAAAAATCACTTGCGTGCATCATAAAGGTTAAAATGGTAATGAATTATCCTCCTACCACAGGGGTGAGGGGTCTCAAAGCATAAAATAAATAAATTCAAAATTAATAATGCTATGCTATGCATAATGCCCCCCTCTTAAAAGACGAATGGGTCTCATTATACCATAGAAAAATTTCCTGCCTTCTAAAACCCTCACATGCCAAATTTGGGTTCATTTGCTTGATTAATTCTAGAGTTATGAGGAAATTTGGATTCCATTTGTACGGGAGACCTCCCCCCCCCTCCTCTTAGAAGGATAAGAGGTCTCAGTACACCGTAGAAAAATAATCCTGCCTTCTGAAACCCCCACATGCCAAACTTGGTTCCATTTGCTTGATCAGTTCTCGAGTTTTGAGGAAATTTGTGTTTCATTTGTATAGGAGTCCTCCTTTTACGCGCCCCTTTAAATTGCTCTCTTACCCCCTAAAAAATTGCTGGTCATTTTATCTATCCAACGACATATAAATTGTTCAGTTTCGTTCAGTAGTTTAGTAGTTATTAGCATTTGAAATCTTTCATTCAACCGTTACACTTCTATTTTCGTTTTCACAAAGTGCTACCCAGTCCCAGTATAGTAAACAAAAACGTAGTCCTACGTCAAAAAGTTTTTGTTTCATTCTATTATAGGGATTTTCATAATGCAACCCGATGCATTATTAGTTTTTTTATATATAAAATACTAATTTATTACACAATGAGCACCCAGTGGAATTTATGATTCCTTTTAAGGGGCTCAAGCATCTTAAGTTACGTGACAGAAGGGGGAGCTGACAGGTACGGGGACAAGGACCGTGAGGATGAATGTATGTTCCGCCATAACTCCGGAACTTCAAGACTGTTCTTTATCAAACGTCACTTGTCAAATACATGTTTTTTGGCGTAAAAGAATCAGCCCAGGGGGGTTGAAAAACGAGGGAGACGGTTTCTTACAAGGGGAGAGAAAAGTTCAAATGGGTAAAGGGATGCGTTTCTATTGTGTTCGGAACGATAGCAGTTGTACAAGTTGCTAGATTTCTGGAAGAGGAAGTAGTGTGGCCATTAAAAAGGGGGAAGTTCAAAAACGTAACAAAAGGCTTTGTGTCGATTTATAGGGGTTCCTGAGACGAAGACAGATTTACAAGTGCCTGGGGGACAGCATGAGGGGAACTGACAAAGGAAGTAGACACATACAAATGAACAAAATAGTTTTGTTTCTTGCATTATGACAATTTTCGTTACAATAACAGATGTAAAAGTGACTGAGAGACAAAGGGTTATCATTTGCTACATTTGTTCACATTTGTCGATTCCTTGAAAATAGTTGATGCATAGCACCATTTGACAAATTGATTTGAAACATAATTGTCTTTCAACTAACACATGAACAACAAGTTAAAATTGTGACAGTTAAAATATCATTAATTAAAGCAACATATTAAACGCCTAAAACCTATTTTCGGATCAGACAGTCACTAATTCTTCATCACTTCGAAAACTGCTACATCACGTCACATGCATTTTTATTCCGTCAACCCCTTTTTAATACAAGACATCAGTTTTGAATAGATTCTTGATACAATCGGGCGAAAGATAGGTTTGGTCGCTCACTTTTCTATAACTGTTCACTTTCAGGACATCAAATCGGACTAGGTATATCGCGGTCTTAAGAAATCTTGCTATGCGGAGACTTACCATCTTTTCCGGCGCACTTTCCTAACACAGACACCAAATTGGTCTAGGTTTATAGCGGTCGAAAGAAATTTTATTAGAACGACAGTACTTTATTAATTTTTTGTGGCGTACTTTCCAAGCACGGATATCAAATTAGTATTAGTCTGAACGTCGTAAAGTATCTTCGATCTGTTGGGACGGGGAGACTATCATCTTTTTTTCTAAAAGAAAAATAATCGAAATCACAGCAAACAGATGGTGTATTTAACGGTCGTCCCTACCTGTGAAGCACGGCGGTCATAAAGAAAATGTGTGCGGATATTTGCCCCGAATTTGTGGCCGAACGTCGCATTCGACCGAAAATATTCACGGCCTGCACAAACGTTGGGTACATGCTGTCTTTACTTGCTGCCGCTCGTAACTAAAGGATAATCCCTATTAGTGAGTAAACATAGAAAATGCATGCACCTAACTAGATAGTTTTCAGTATTGTGTTCATTGTTGTTGAGCACGGATAATATCAGCTTTGCTTTCCGCACGGATAATATAGTTCGTCCAATATATTTGGTGTTGTGATTTTATGCTGCGCAAAATGAGTACATCCGGCGATTCACCTGATATTTCGGGTCGGTTTTACCGATAAAGAACGCATCCGAAGCCGTGTACGCCGTTTAAGCCACACCGTAAATCAGTGTTTTTTTTTGTTTTTAACGAGTAGGGAAATCTGCTTTCAGACACCTTAGAAGACAACTCAGGCAGTGTGGGGTTGGTTATCGCGACCCACTAAACCCCTACTGGAGTCTCCAGCCTCAATCCCAATTGAAATCCACCCACCGCATTGCGAAGCTTCAACTGAGAATTTCGTGCTAACTCCATCATCCATCGTAGCAGATGCTCCCAATTCGCCACCAAATCAACCACCAGTCAGGCTCTCAATCAGCTCAGTGTCAAGTCAACTAATACTTTCGAAGGTAAACACATATGTATATGTCCATCCAAAGCGGTGGACGATACTACACATCGTAATCGTCAAACGTCCTTCCAGCCAAACATGTCCACTACCGATCTGCTGTTGACGAGCTCACAACAATCACATTTGACTGATAGTACGTCTGCAGCCATGCCGTTTCCGGTGTACAGTCTTAACATCTGTTATCAAAATACAAGAGGGCTCCGAACGAAGGTCGACAAATTTTGTCTGGCTGTATTGGATGTGCACTATGATGCAATCATTCTTACTGAGACTTGGTTGAATATGGAGTTTCTCTCATCGCAACTGTTTGGGCATCGTTACACTGTACACTGCAGGGATCATGATGTAGATAGTACTGGGAAAAAGCGAGGTGGAGGTGTGCTTATCGCAGTATCAAACCATCTGGGTTCGAAAAGAGTTGCAATTTCACCTGTTGGTGATGACATTGAGTATCTATGGGTCCACATTTTTACCACCAATACAAATGTGTTTGTTGATGTAGTATATGTTTCTCCTGAATGTGCAACAGATTCAAGCTACCTCGAACGGCACATTAAATGTGTTGAAGCTATTGCTGACTCACTAGACACCCATGACGTCCATCTTTTGTTTGGCGATTACAACCAAGCAAGTCTCGTCTGGAGAAAAGGTACTGAGAATTACTTGTTCCCGGACCCATCAACATCTTTATTCAACGGTTTCAGTTCAGTTCTTATCGATGGTATGCCATTACTAAATATGCAGCAGATGAACTCGGTCGTCGACAACCAAGACCGTATACTCGATCTATTATTTACCAACGACTGTTCCGTTCGTGAATGCGCTGTATTCGAAGCTGTTGAGCCGCTTGTAGACCTTGATCTCTACCATCCAGCTATAATAACCACCTTGCAATGCTCCATGCCTGCTTCATTTACCGAGCCTGAGGAGGAATTCCAGTTTGACTTCCGAAGAACTAATTTTGCTGCCTTAGGGCGTTCTTTAGCGATGGTTGACTGGGCCCCTTTGTATAGTGCCAACAGTATCAATGAAGCGGTTGACTATTTGATAGTCACGTTGAATGGATTATTCAGTTTGCATGTGCCTGCAACTCGTCCCAAACGGAATCCCCCATGGGCCAATAAGAGGCTACGAGCATTAAAAAGAGATCGTGCTAAAGCTTTTCGGCACTACTCTCATCATCGAAACTCGTATACGTAACGAGTATTCGTGTCAGCCAGTAACAGCTACAGAATCTACAATCAAGTGTTTTACACCTTATACGTGCAGCGTACTCAAAAAAGACTGAAGCAGAATCCCAAACGGTTCTGGTCATTTGTGAATAGTAAACGGAAAGAGCGAGGGCTAATGTCACATGGGACAAATACAGCGAGCTCTGCAGATGGAATCTACCACTTATTTGCAAATCATTTCTCTAGCGTATTCAAGACTGAACCAGTCGCTTCACGAATAATCGACGATGCTCTCCGAAATGTACCACAAGGAATACTTGACATGCGAGATATTTGCTTTTCCAAAACAGACGTTGCAGCTGCAATTAAGAAGCTAAAACCGTCTTTGCAACCGGGACCAGATGGTATACCACCAATCATCTTCAAGAACTGTGTAGATACGTTATGTGCACCCTTAACCACAATTTGCAACTTGTTGCTGAGTCAATCCTCATTCCCAGATGCCTGGAAGGAATCATTTTTGTTTCCTGTGTTTAAGAAAGGCGATCGCACAGCTGTGGAAAACTACCGAGGAATTACCTCTTTATGCGCAGGATCGAAGCTACTGGAGACTCTCGTAAATAAACTTCTATTTCAGGAAGTAAAGCTTCATATCTCCTGTGACCAGCATGGATTTTTCCAGGACGGTCGACCACCACAAATCTCACAGAGTTCACATCATTCTGCATCCAGAACATGGAAAACGGAACTCCAATAGATACTATTTACTATTTATTCTGGCCAAAGTAAAACGGATGGGTGCGGTACCGACCTTTGCAGACTGGCTGAGGTCATAGCTGGTTAACCGGCGTCTTTCTTTGAGACTGGGCAGCGCACGTTCTAATCAATTTTCCAATCGATCTGGTGTTCCGCAAGGTAGCAATATTGGCCCTTTGCTGTTTTCACTATTCTTCAATGATGTATGCGCTGTGTTACCTCGAGAATGCAGACTTTGGTATGCGGATAATTGGAAGATCTTCCTCAGTGTATAGTCTAATGAAGATTGTCGCGAGCTTCAAAGGCTTCTCAACAACTTCGTCGACTGGTGTAAAACGAACGAGCTCCTCATTAGTGTGCGTAAATGCTCGGTCATCTCTTTCAACCGCAAAAAACAACCGATTCAATGGAGCTACACTATCGATGGTTGGTAAACGGCTGGATAATGCGGAATATAGACCCCATAGTGGTCGTTAGCCTCTTATCCAGCAACTCCGATGCCGACCTCCTCGTGGTACCAGCCGGAATACGAGCAACCTCGCCAATAAAAACTTGGGAGATCGGGTAACCAACCCCGGTGGAAACTAAGGTCGTATACTAACCGGGAAGGAGGCATAGTGAGTCTCGGCACTATAAGATGGCAGCCCCATCGCGAGACTCGGTAGTGTTGCCCCAGTACGGCTACACACCTAAATAAAACTTTAACTAACAACATTCAAGCATATTCGGAGCGGAATAATCGGCATCGACCTAGGCGACGGAACAAGGACGACGAATTGAGACTCGGGACTTGGAACTGCAGATCGCTGAATTTCGCAGGTTGCGAGCGGGTGCTGATTGAACAGCTGGAACTTCGCAAACTCGGCATCGTAGCTCTGCAGGAAATCTGCCGCAAAGGAGAGAAGGTATGGAAGATCCGTGGCGGAAAGGCCCTGTTTTACTAGAGCGGTGGCGCTACCAACGAACTGGGAACGGGCTTTGTAGTGTTGGGCGGAATGCAGGATCGCGTGATAGATTGGAAGGCGATCAACGAGAGAATGTGTGTATTGAGGATAAAGGGCCTCAAGGACCAATAAAGCCGCTGGAAAGGACCGCCTACCGGCAGAGCTTTATAAACATGGCGGAGAAACGCTAGCAAAGGCTCTACACTGGGTTATTTCGAGGATTTGGGAGGAGGAAAAGCTACCGGAGGAATGGATGGAAGGAGTGGTTTGTCCCATCTACAAAAAGGGTGATCGGCTAGACTGCTGCAACTATCATGGTATTACGTTGGTAAACGCCGCCTACAAGGTACTCTCCCAGATCCTGTTACGCCGGCTGTCACCGATAGCACAAGGTTTCGTAGGGAATTATCGGGCGGGTTTCATGGGGGCTCGCGCAACTACGGACCAAATTTTTACTATCCGACAGATCTTGCAGAAATGTCGGGAGTACAACGTGCCCACGCATCACATCTTTATTGATTTCAAAGCAGCATACGATACAGTCGATCGAGACAAGCTATGGCAGATAATGCACGAATACGGTTTACCGGACAGACTGAAGCGACTAATCAGAGCTACATTGGATCGAGTGATGTGTTTCGTACGCATCTCTGGGACACTCTCGAGTCCCTTCGAGACGCGACGAGGGTTGAGACAAGGTGACGGTCTATCCTGCATGCTGTTCAACATCGCTCTTGAGGGGGTGATCCAACGAGCGGGCATCGAAACGAGAGGCACGATTTTTACCAAGAGTAGCCAACTTCTACGCTTTGCAGATGACTTCGATATCATTGCCAGGAACTTTGCGACGGCGGAGGCAATCTACGCCAGACTGAAAGCGGAGTCTAGGAGAATTGGGCTAAAAATAAATGCGTCGAAGACCAAATACCTGAAAGGAAGAGGCTCAAAAGAAACAAATACGCGCCTCCCACGGACGGTAACCGTTGACGGCGACGAACTAGAAGTGGTAGAGGAGTTCGTGTATTTGGGATCGCTGGTGACCGCGGACAACAACACTAGTAAGGAGATCCAGCGGCGCATCCAAGCGGGAAATCGGGCCTACTTTGCCCTTCGTAAAACGCTACGATCAGAAAGCATACGCCGCCACACGAAGCTAACAATGTACAAAACCATTATTAGACCGGTAGTTCTTTATGGACTTGAAGCCGTGACGCTGCTTACGGTGGACATACGCGCCCTTGCAGTGTTTGAGCGGAAAGCGCTGCGGACGATATTTGGCGGAGTACAAACTGAAAGCGGAGAGTGGCGGAGGCGTATGAATCACGAGCTACAGGTACTGCTTGGAGAGACTCCCATCGTACATCTAGCGAAAGTTAGCAGGCTACGGTGGGCCGGACACGTCGTAAGGATGCCGGACGACAGTGCGATGAAAATAGTCCTCTTCAACAACCCCACTGGCACCAGGAACAGGGGTCCCAACGTGTACGATGGCTCGACCAGGTCGAAAGCGATTTGCGACTTCTGAGACGACTAGGAAATTGGCGACGAGTGGCCCAAGACCGAGTTGAATGGAGACGAGAGCTTGAAACAGCACGAGCCACCCCGGCTCTATGCTGCTGAAGCAGAAGAACACTATCGATGGCGAGTCACTGGATAGAGTCTCAGTTATCAAAGACCTTGGCGTACACCTGGATGAGAAGCTCTCGTTCCGTGAGCATTACTCGTACATAATAGCGAAGGCCAATAAAAACTTGGGATTTATCTTTCGAGTCACCAAGGAATTTCGGGATCCATATTGCCTGCGCGCTCTTTACTACTCCCTTGTGCGATCCGTAATTGAATACGCAGCTGTTGTGTGGAGCCCTTATTCAGGTATTTGGTCGTCCAGATTGGAAGCGATCCAGCGTAGATTCGTTCGATACGCGCCTAAATATCTCCCATGGAGAAACACATACGATCTGCCTCCGTATCAAGGCCGCTGTCGTTTGTTGCATATGGACACTTTGGAAAGACGACGAAAAATTGAAAGAGTCCTCTTCATTAGAAAAGTTTTAGTCGGCGAAATAGATCGCCCAGCGATCCTGGCTCAAATGAACATCAGTGCCATCCCAAGTTTTCTACGAAATAGACTTCGACTGGACTTTAGAACCACGTTTGGTATTTTGTCTGGTGGCTTCTGTAGAAGGTTTGAACTAGTCACATTGATAAGTAATACTAACATTAACCGAGCTTAAAATATAATAATGTTGAATACAAAATTATTCTCAAATCGATTTGTGCATAATGCAACGAACAAATTCAAAACTCACTGTATTTGAACGAAATTCTTGCGAGCGCGCTGTAGAGGAAGAGTGCGCACAGCGAGATAATTTGTTAGTCTTTCTGTTCTATTTGCGTTTGTTATTAATCTTAAAGCAGAAAGAATACATCCGAGCCACCTTGTAAATAGAGTTGGCCGGGTAGAACCATCTTACATCCCATGGCTCCCAGCAAACTGCTTTCGGTTCAAATGTAAGAGAAACGCAGCTTGTTTGATTTACTTGGACCTTCTAACCTTGTTTGAGACCCATCTGTGCTGATTCCTTTATGGTGAAGAAAACGTATGCCAGGTTTAGTGGAGAATGGTGCAGGCGTTTCGGAGTAACGGTGGAATATGTATACATACACACATTCACTTTTATATATTAAGATTTACCCAGGACCCAGATAACCGAGTCCTAAATTCGGAAAAATCGGAAACTTCACATAACTCCTCTTCACTTAGATGAAATTGTAATAAAAAGCCAATAAAAATACTGACAAGCAAATGAAAATAAGGTGAATTTCAATTGAAATTCAACTCTACTTCGAACACGCCAGTATAACTATAATTTCTTCAGTATTCGAATCAATAAATATTCATAGAACAGCATTACAGATTACTGCTAATGTTGTTGAAAAACGGTCAATTATGCCCCTACTGTACTACCTGTAGGCCTGTAGTCATTTTGTTCATTCCAGTTGCCGTTCCACGGATCCTACCCACAAACAGCGTTTCCAGGCTTCAGGATTTGATAGCGCAGCGTGAACACTTTGGTGACGATCGGTTTATAATAATTGTTGTTGACAAGTCGCGCAGAAAAGCAGACTTACAATTCAAGTCTAATCGTGCGGCGAGAAGAGGATTTATTTTTCCTATCAGCGAGCAAACAACATCGCGTGGCAAATATCGTTCAATCGCGGCGCACATACGTTCACACGTAGCTTTTGATTTCAGCCGAGGTGGCAGAGCTAATTTTGGAATTTCCAATTATGAAAACGTATCGGAGATCGTGCCAATCGGCTCCATTCCGTGCTCTGTGTTACTCCCAGTCCACTGGGTGGACAATCGAAAGGGGGCAGCATTCCTATTCATTGATGGCAAAAACAAATCGAGCGATAAAGTGATGCGAGGATGCGGTTTGATGTTTTAAAAATAAAGCTTCCATTTCGTTCTATTCCGAGCAGGTTGCAACATTGCAGTTCGTTCGGTGCAGTGCAGCTTTTTGTGCGGTCGGTGGCCTATTTCTCTATCACGTGTCAGCTTTTTCAAGCTACTCTGCCGCTGCTGCTGTCGTTTTAGCGAGATGTGCAGCTTTCCGAAAACGTATTATGTTTTCCAATGCTCTGTGTTAGTATATGCCATTTCGGTATTATACTGTACCGTATGGTGCATCGCTTTTGATCGCTATCAAATTCTGCTTTTGAAATGAAAATCAATACCGTGCGAGCTCTCGATGTCGTGGACAACGGAGCCACGTGGAGTTACCATTGTGGAGAAAATGAATATGCCTGAAATAAATAGATAAATCGAAAATATCTGAACCGATTTGAATTACACGCTGTTGTACGGTACCGTCGAAAAAATATGCACTGATTGAATTTCGACAAATTTATCATCGTTCGGCTGTGATTGAAATGTGCTTGAGTAAGCACTTTAGGATCGTTGGAAAATATATGGCATCCTGAATGTTGATTGAATTGTGCGTGATTGATCTCAGTAAACCCGGAGTTGGCGAAATCGAAATGCCATAGGAACGGGCGTTCACGTTTTCGCAAATGCGCATTTGAGTTGCTGAACAATTGCACATGTGATGTTGTGTAATGCACGATTTGCACGATAATGCATAATCATAGTCTTTATACTATCTTATGCGACGATAAAAAGCCTTTCTTATCAACTATATTAAATAAGATCTATATAATATAAGATCTCATCTAGTATCGATCTGTCACAGCTTGTTTCGTGTAACTGAATCGCACGCCGGCTTGAAATCCTCACGCATATATCGATTCAATTATGACACACGCTTAAGTTTGTAAGGTTTTTAGTGCTACTCGATTTTAAATCAATGGGTTTTCAGAGCTATATCGGAAAGAAGCTATTATTTCAAAGCAATATTCCATTCTTTTCGATAAAGGATTTGGTTCGGGAAACCAAAATGACGTTTTGGGTATAATATTTTAAGAACACAATTATGATTAATTTTGATATTTAAAGATCATCATCAGAGCCCCACGCAGGCCTCATATTTATCACGATTCATTGTCACGCTTTCAATGCGATACAAATGAGGAAGTAATTAGTACCGTAGCTGCTCCCACGTTGGCAGCTTTGAGTCATTCATCCCCACCATAGCTGCTATTAACTACTACTATATATTCCACTGCTACCACTACTGCTGCTGCCACCACACAAACTCACACGTGACCAGAATAATTAATACCATTTTTATTACACAAAACCCTTCTAATAGGAAGAGCAAAATGTATAGCCCTTTTCCGAAAATCACGAATGCTTCCACAGGGACATGACAGAAATTATAACGTCGTTGCCGCCTTTGCCACTGACTTTGCTGGAAATATATCGTTACTCGTCAAGCCGAGCCAACATTGACGACCAACCGACCAATTTGATCTGGCGTCAGACAACTCGAAAAGTTTCTTATTTTTTTCGCTCCTCGACCCTTCGTTAAGGTTATTAGTTTCTCAATCAACCAAGGATGAAGACGGCTGGCCGGAGGGTCTCACTCATGACGTGACAACGAGAACCAGCCGAAGGGATATTAAATGCGCACACTTCTCCGAATCATCAAAAAGATAACGAAAGTTTTACTTACGCACAGCTTCCGCTTCGTGTCGCTCTGCATGTCAAACAAATAAATCATCAACTTTATATTGAATTCCGAAATTTTATTAGCATCTTTAAATTCTATTACCAATACATCAATTCCCACACCGAACAGCATCCTACATCCTACGCTCAGGGTTTCGCACAGTCTATAAGCGTTATTTTCAATCAACCTTCGGTTGATGTCTGCTCTCATGGAAATTCCACTGATCCTTTGTGGACATTGTGGCTCCACCGGTACGGTGTACAATAACTGAAGCCGAATTGAATTCGGAAAGCTCATTCTGGTCAATTGATCAACGTCAGCGCGTTCGCTCAAAATAATTGAACGGGAATCGGATTAGACTTTGTTTCGAACTCAAATCAAACAAAATAGAATCAAACATCGGAAAATGTCCTTCCACACTGACGAGAAAGAGACGACCACTGCGGATGGTGCCGCGACGCAATGGACGTGGAAAAGGATTACCACCAATGCTGCTATAAACCACTGCGGCCAGAGCGCAGCGCAGCGCAGCAGTGGTCCATCCGCCGGCGGATGTCAGCGTGATGAAAGCAATCTACCTGCGTAACTCACGCCGGTTTTACTATGACAGATACATACATATACCTGGACATATGTTTTAAATTAATTTCATGTAGATTTACGTGCGAATATTCATGCCTTTGAACTTCGTTTAAATCTACTGTCTGGCCACATTTCTATACCATTCATTGTGAAGCATGTGCATGTGCATTATTCAAGTCCGCGCGTAGTCCGCATTTGCTTTGCATGCAGCACGCCAATAACTTGTTTGTGTGTGAGCGGGAACGAATTTCAAATTAATTGGACGCCTCCTGCTCCTGGACGCATTTTGATGCCACGCGACCGGCCACAATTTGAGCTACCTAATATCAAGGGGATTGGACGAAACACAACGCGCAGGTGGGGGAAGGCTGAATGACCCTAGGAAGGGTTATGGATTTCATTTAGCCAGTGCTAGAATTTCGACTGCTGGTCGCGACAGTACCAGAGAGGGGCTTTTCGTTTTCCGGGTTTACTTTTGCGCTCAAAGTAAACGAGCGGAAAGTCAAGCATTTTAAATACTAGCGAAGTTATGTTGTAATTATGTTTTCTATTGTGGTTGCACGAAGGTATTTAAAAAACTGCACCTCAGCAAGATAATTAAATTGTTTAAATTAAACTGGTAATTCAGTAATTTGCTTTTGGCTTCTGGCTTCTGGCTTCTGGCTTCTGGCTTCTGGCTTCTGGCTTCTGGCTTCTGGCTTCTGGCTTCTGGCTTCTGGCTTCTGGCTTCTGGCTTCTGGCTTCTGGCTTCTGGCTTCTGGCTTCTGGCTTCTGGCTTCTGGCTTCTGGCTTCTGGCTTCTGGCTTCTGGCTTCTGGCTTCTGGCTTCTGGCTTCTGGCTTCTGGCTTCTGGCTTCTGGCTTCTGGCTTCTGGCTTCTGGCTTCTGGCTTCTGGCTTCTGGCTTCTGGCTTCTGGCTTCTGGCTTCTGGCTTCTGGCTTCTGGCTTCTGGCTTCTGGCTTCTGGCTTCTGGCTTCTGGCTTCTGGCTTCTGGCTTCTGGCTTCTGGCTTCTGGCTTCTGGCTTCTGGCTTCTGGCTTCTGGCTTCTGGCTTCTGGCTTCTGGCTTCTGGCTTCTGGCTTCTGGCTTCTGGCTTCTGGCTTCTGGCTTCTGGCTTCTGGCTTCTGGCTTCTGGCTTCTGGCTTCTGGCTTCTGGCTTCTGGCTTCTGGCTTCTGGCTTCTGGCTTCTGGCTTCTGGCTTCTGGCTTCTGGCTTCTGGCTTCTGGCTTCTGGCTTCTGGCTTCTGGCTTCTGGCTTCTGGCTTCTGGCTTCTGGCTTCTGGCTTCTGGCTTCTGGCTTCTGGCTTCTGGCTTCTGGCTTCTGGCTTCTGGCTTCTGGCTTCTGGCTTCTGGCTTCTGGCTTCTGGCTTCTGGCTTCTGGCTTCTGGCTTCTGGCTTCTGGCTTCTGGCTTCTGGCTTCTGGCTTCTGGCTTCTGGCTTCTGGCTTCTGGCTTCTGGCTTCTGGCTTCTGGCTTCTGGCTTCTGGCTTCTGGCTTCTGGCTTCTGGCTTCTGGCTTCTGGCTTCTGGCTTCTGGCTTCTGGCTTCTGGCTTCTGGCTTCTGGCTTCTGGCTTCTGGCTTCTGGCTTCTGGCTTCTGGCTTCTGGCTTCTGGCTTCTGGCTTCTGGCTTCTGGCTTCTGGCTTCTGGCTTCTGGCTTCTGGCTTCTGGCTTCTGGCTTCTGGCTTCTGGCTTCTGGCTTCTGGCTTCTGGCTTCTGGCTTCTGGCTTCTGGCTTCTGGCTTCTGGCTTCTGGCTTCTGGCTTCTGGCTTCTGGCTTCTGGCTTCTGGCTTCTGGCTTCTGGCTTCTGGCTTCTGGCTTCTGGCTTCTGGCTTCTGGCTTCTGGCTTCTGGCTTCTGGCTTCTGGCTTCTGGCTTCTGGCTTCTGGCTTCTGGCTTCTGGCTTCTGGCTTC